>NC_134399.1:205154823-205392042 GCF_050003625.1 Haematobia irritans
TCCTTCGGTTTGCCTCAAAACAGGCCTCAGTTTCGGCGATCACCTCTTCATTGCATCCAAGAAAAAGTCGCTGGGGGCCCGATCTGGAGAATACGGTGGGTGGGGAAGCAATTCGAAGCCCATTTCATGAATTTTTGCAATCGTTCTCAATGACTTGTGGCACGGCACGTTTTCTTGGTGGAACAACACTTTTTTCTTCTTAATATAGGGCCGTTTTGCCTCGATTTCGACCTTAAAACGCTCCAATAACGCCATATAATAGTCACTGTTGATGGTTTTTCCCTTTTCAAAATAATCGATAAAAATTATTCCATGCCCATCCCAAAAAACAGAGGCCATTACTTTGCCAGCGGACTTTTGAGTCTTTCCACGCTTCGGAGACGGTTCACCGGTCGCTGTCCACTCAACCGACTGTCGATTGGACTCAGGAGTGTAGTGATGGAGCCATGTTTCATCCATTGTCACATATCGACGGAAAAACTCGGGTGTATTACGAGTTAACAGCTGCAAACACCGCTCAGAATCACAAAACACGTTGTTGTTTTTGGTCAAATGTGAGCTCGCGCGGCACCCATTTTGCACAGAGCTTCCGCATATCCAAATACTGATGAATGATATGACCAACACGTTCCTTTGATATCTTTAAGGCCTCTGCTATCTCGATCAACTTCATTTTACTTTAATTCAAAATCATTTTGTGGATTTTTTTGATGTTTTCGTCGGTAACCACTTCTTTCGGGCGTTCACCGCGTTCATCAAGCCAAGTTTTTGCTTCCACCGTATTTTTTCCCTTCAGAAAACAGTATTTTATCAAAACACGAAATGCCTTTTTTCCATTTTTTTTTCTCACAATAACAAAAGTTGCTTCACAAAAGACGCTCTATCTCACAAACTAATTGGCTTACAGACGTCAAATTTTAACACGAATCATTTGAAGGTTGGTACTATATAAAAATAATATGCATTTAATACTAGCGACGCCATCTATGTGTCAGACGGGGGACTTACCAGCCAACCTGTTATAGCCCCAAATCCAGAATAAATATATTTACTATATAGAGACTGAGACCAATATTTCGAAAAATTATTAGAGTAAAGCAAACTTTCTCCAAACATAATAAATAAAGTTAAATTGGCTTAAATGAAATAGGGAGTCCACTTTTTTTAGTGTATAATAACGAATCAACGAAGCCGAATACTAGCTTAGGTATATATCAGCTTGAATCTTCTTTTCAACCTAACCTGACTTACCTACCAAAATGTATTACAGTAGACTTTTACTACCCAGCAAAAAGAGAGTCGCCACAAATTTAGTAAATGTTCTTTTCGGATCCGGAAGTGGTGCAAAATTGGCTCAGAAACGATGAGTTTCACATGGACATGTCATAGATCGGATGTCCATCATTTCAACAGCCATTGCACTGAATATAAATCACATCTTAAGGCGAGATCCGTATTCCGAGTTTTGGATTTTATGATATTTTCCCAAATAAATAATTTTTATAATTGTTATGATTTTTAATGCTTTCTAACGCTTGTCTGAAAGGTTTGACATCAACTAATTGTACAAATTCGCAATTTTTCAGGAATGGATTTAGGATTTTTTTCGACAAAATTTAAATAATTTATACCAATTTATTTATTATTACTCAGCTTTAAACCTATTTGAAACAAAAAAAGTTTAAATTACCCATTAAAAATATGAAAAAAAGCGAGTTATAAAAATTGAATGAAAAGAACTTCCTGTGTAGTTAAAATAAAGAAGGTCATTTTTGGAACTGCTTTTAGAACAACTTCCAATTTTTTTTGCTGGGTACAATGCACTAAAGAAATCTTGTTCATTATACCCTCCACCATAGGATGGGGGGTATATTAACTTTGTTATTCCGTTTGTAACACATCGAAATATTGCTCTAAGACCCCATAAAGTATATATATTCTGGGTCGTGGTGAAATTCTGAGTCGATCTGAGCATGTCCGTCCGTCCGTCCGTCTGTGGAAATCACGCTAACTTCCGAACGAAACAAGCTATCGACTTGAAACTTGGCACAAGTAGTTGTTATTGATGTAGGTCGGATGGTATTTCAAATGGGCCATATCGGTCCACTTTTACGTATAGCCCCCATATAAACGGACCCCAAAATTTGGCTTGCGAGGCCTCTAAGAGAAGCAAATTTCATCCGATCCGGCTTAAATTCGGTACATGGTGTTAGTATATGGTCTCTAATAACCATGCAAAAATTGGTCCACATCGGTCCATAATTATATATAGCCCCCTTATAAACCGATCCCCCGATTTGGCTTGCGAGGCCTCTAAGAGAAGCAAATTTCATCCGATCCGGCTGAAATTTGGTACATGGTGTCAGTATATGGTCTCTAGCAGTTATGCAAAAATTGGTCCACATCGGTCCATAATTATATATAGCCCCCATATAAACCGATCCCCCGATTTGGCTTTCGAGGACGCTAAGAGAAGCAAATTTCATCCGATTCGGCTGAAATTTGGTACATGATGTTAGTATATGGTGTCTAATGACCAAGCAAAAATTGGTCCATATCGGTCCATAATCATATATAGCCCCCATATAAACCGATCACCATATTTGACCTCCGGAGCCTCTTGGAAGACCAAAATTCATCTGATTCAGTTGAAATTTGGTACGTGGTGTTAATATATGGCTTCAAACTCCCATGCAAAAATTGGTCTATATCGGTCCATAATTATATATAGGCCCCATATAAACCGATCCCCAGATTTGATCTCCAGAGCCCTTTGGAAGAGCTAAATTCTTCCCATTCGGTTGAAATTTGGTACGTGATGTTAGTATATGGTATCCAACAACCATGCAGGAATTGGTTCCTATCAGTCCATAATTATATATAGCGGGTTCCTATCAGTCCATAATTATATATATAAACCTATCCCCAGATTTGACCTCCGGTGCCTTTTGGAGAAGCAAAATTCATTCGATCTGCTTGAAATTTGGTACGTGGTGGTAGTATATGATATTTAACAACCATGCCAAAAGTGGTCCATATCAGTCCATAATCATGCATAGCCCCATATAAACCGATCCCGAGATTTGGTTTTGGAGCCTCTTGGAGAAGCAAATTTCATCCGAGTGAGTTGAAGTTTGGTACATTGTGTTAGTATATGGTCGTTAACAACCATGCCTAACTAGGTCCATATCGGTCTATAGTTATATATGGCCCTCAGATAAATCGATCCCCAATCACACAAAAATTGGTCCATATCAAATTCATAATTATATGGGGACTAATATAAGCGACCCCCATATTTCAATTCTGGCTCTCTATCTACAAAATGTCCATATCGATTCGAAATTAGTTGTAGACTTACCTACACATAACTTTTTTGTCTAATATATACCATGTATGGACTAAATCACAATTTAGAAAACAATGTTAAGAAGTTTTAAGATACCACAACCCAAGTAAATCGATTGTGGATGACAGTCTTTCGTAGAAGTTTCTACGCAATCCATGGTGGAGGGTACATAAGATTCGGCCTGGCCGAACTTACGGCCGTACATACTTGTTTTTTTTTTTTAATTTTTGACTTATTATAAAAAATCTTCTATTTTAGACAAATTTTTAAAAATTATATTTCAGAAAAAATTTTCCCAAATAGCCCACTGTATAATTCAATAGAAATGCAAATTAAGTTTACGTTTATTTATAGTCTACTTTGTTGCCTGCACCCAGTTTTTGTTCGTTAAGTTTTCATCAATTCATATGGACGCTGTTGCTCTCATTGAGCAACAGCCATTGTTTTCCTTCTTCCCAGTGCACGCACAACGAACCATTCAACCAAGCACTCTTTTGTAATTGTTGAGAATGTTGAGGATGTTGATGTGCTGTTGAAAACCTGTAGAACGGTTAATTATATTTTCTTTTCATAGTCCCAATAGGCATTTCCCAGACCCATCTCCCATTGCCACCACGTCTCCTATGGAAAACTGGGAGTTCGCGGTTATCCAACCATAGCCAATGGAAACTGGTGCTGGTGCTGGTTCTGCTTTTGGTTCTGGTTAGCTGTTTGTTAAGTACTTTTGAAAGTTTAACGGCTTCAGTTTAGTTGAAAGTTGTAATTTCCGGTTAGACTTGGCACTCAATGCCTATAATTGTTTAGACATTGTAGTCGAGCAGCTTGCAAACGGGCAATAGATTGGCACAAACTAACCCGGTCGGTCGCTGTCTGCATCTTGAACAAACAAACATGGATTTGCCAAAGCGAATTGTTTTGCCTCGACAATGAGCTAGCATTTTCAGTAGAAGATTTTAATTAGTCGATTTGGTGAAAAACGGAGGCTGAGTGATTTGGTAAAAAAGTGAATAAAACTAACGAAATTCCATTTTAAATTCCAATCACTTAAAAATACAATTGGTATGGCGTTAATTAAAACTAAGCCAAATCCTTCGGGCACACATCCACTTGCATTTACCTCATGTGGAGTGGGTGAATGAAATTAGTTTTGTAATAGGCCATAAATCACTGATTTAATTCGTGCATACTTAAAAAAAAATTCCAATTTCATGTTGGCCTTTTCCCAGGATCAGACCATTAAATTGTAGTATATTCCACCACCAAGACAACCGACAATAAATTTGCGTATAAATTCGATAATGGTAATAAAAAAGCAGCAATAAATTTGTGATGAGTTAAATTTTCAAGGATTTCTTTGTAGGGTTTACCATTTGAAGTGTAGTTTGATATGTGAAGATACAATTTGAAGAATAAGCTCTGAAACTATGGAGTCGGATGGTAATTTTGAAATGGATTCCAAGACGTTATGAGGTATTCTTGGAAATTTCACAGATGCCAAAAAAAGAACAATGGGATGAATCTCTCAAGTTAAACCTAACTTCCACGCAAAGTCATTAAACTCTGGCTTCTGGAGCCATAAAACATAAGTTCAGTAACACTTTATTCTGTCAGTATCTTATAGAGCCCCAGAAGTCTGCCTTTTAATTTAATTTGGAATTCGCCACAAAAAAAAAAATTACAAAAATATGAAGAAAAGTTTAACAAAAATCTACCAAATTAAAAAAAAATATTTTCAATTAAAAATTTTATTTCAATAGAAAAATTTTTATAGAAATTTTTTTTTTTTATAGAAAAAAAAATTTTCTAAAAATTTTATTTAATTTTTTTTGTACAAAATTTTCTCAAAATTTTATTTCTACAGAAATTTTCCTCAAAGTTTTATTTCTATAAAAAATGTTCTCAAAACGTTATTTCTATAGAAAATTTTCTTAAAATTTTATTTCCATAGAAAATTTTCTCAAAATTGTATTTCTATAGAAAATTTTCTCAAAATTTTATTTCTATAGAAAATTTTCTTAAAATTTTATTTCCACAGAAAATAAATAATAAATAAAATAAATAAATAATAAATTCGATAATGGTAATAAAAAAGCAGCAATAAATTTGTGATGAGTTAAATTTTCAAGGATTTCTTTGTAGGGTTTACCATTTGGAGTGTAGTTTGATATGTGAAGATACAATTTGAAGAATAAGCTCTGAAACTATGGAGTCGGATGGTAATTTTGAAATGGATTCCAAGACGTTATGAGGTATTCTTGGAAATTTCACAGATGCCAAAAAAAGAACAATGGGATGAATCTCTCAAGTTAAACCTAACTTCCACGCAAAGTCATTAAACTCTGGCTTCTGGAGCCATAAAACATAAGTTCAGTAACACTTTATTCTGTCAGTATCTTATAGAGCCCCAGAAGTCTGCCTTTTAATTTAATTTGGAATTCGCCAAAAAAAAAAAAATTACAAAAATATGAAGAAAAGTTTAACAAAAATCTACCAAATTAAAAAAAAATATTTTCAATTAAAAATTTTATTTCAATAGAAAAATTTTTATAGAAAAAAATTTTTTTTATAGAAAAAAAATTTTCTAAAAATTTTATTTAATTTTTTTTGTACAAAATTTTCTCAAAATTTTATTTCTACAGAAATTTTCCTCAAAGTTTTATTTCTATAAAAAATGTTCTCAAAACGTTATTTCTATAGAAAATTTTCTTAAAATTTTATTTCCATAGAAAATTTTCTCAAAATTGTATTTCTATAGAAAATTTTCTCAAAATTTTATTTCTATAGAAAATTTTCTTAAAATTTTATTTCCACAGAAAATTTTCTCAAAATTGTATTTCTATAGAAAATTTTCTCAAAATTGTATTTCTACAGAAAATTTTCTCAAAACTTTATTTCTTTAGAAATTTTCCTCAAACTATTATTTCTATAGAAAATTTTCTCAAAATATTATTTCTACAGAAAATTTTCTCAAAACTTTATTTCTTTAGACATTTTTCTCAAAGTGTTAGTTCTATAGCAAATTTTCTCAAAATTTTATTTCTATACATATTTTTCTCAAAATTTTTTTCTGTACAAAATTTTATTTCTATAGAAATTTTTCTCAAAATTTTATTTCTATAGAAAATTTTCTCAAAATTTTATTTCTACAGAAAATTTTCTTAAAATTTTATTTCCACAGAAATTTATCTCAAAATTGTATTTCTATAGAGAATTTTCTCAAATTTTTATTTCAATAGAAAATTTTCTCAAAACTTTATTTCGTTAGAAATTTTTCTCAAAATGTTATTTCTATAGAAAATTTTCTCAAAATTGTATTTCTACAGAAAATTTTCTCAAAACTTTATTTCATTATAATTTTTTTTTCAAAATATTATTTCTATAGAAAATTTTCTCAAAATTTCATTTCTATAGAAAATGTTTTCAAAATTCTATTTCTATGGAATTTTTTTTTTTTTAATTTTATTCGTATAGATTTTTTTTTCAAAATTTTATTTCTATGGAAAATTTTTTCAAAATTTTATTTCTATAAAAAAATTTCTCAAAAGTTTATTTCTATAGAAAATTTTTTCAAAATATTATTTCTATAGAAAATTTTCTCAAAATGTTCTTCTTTAAAATTTTTCTCAAAATTCTATTTCTATAAAAAATTTTCTCAAAATTTTATTTCTATAGAAAAATTTTCTCAAAATTTTATTTCTATATATAGAAAATTGAAGTACTTCTCAATTGGAGAGGAAGATTTTGAAAAATCTACCAAATCATCAAGAATTGTACCAACCAGTAAAAAATCTACCATGTTTGGTAGAATTCTACCAACTGTGGCAATCGTGTTACGGAACCATTTCTCTTTGTTAATTTTTCTTCAAGGAACCCACCAGGAATTAAATTTTCAATATTTTATTTCTATGGAAAATTTTCTCATATATTTTATTCTATAGAAAATTTTCTCATATATTTTATTCTATAGAAAATTTTCTCAAAATTTTATTTCTATACAAAATTTTCTCAAAATTGTATTTCTATAAAAAATTTTCTCAAAATGTCATTTCTATAGATTTGTTTTTAAATTTTATTTCTATAGAAACTTTTCTCAAAATTTTATTTCTATAGAAAATTTTTTTAAAATTTTATTTCCACTGAAATTTTTCTCAAAATTGTATTTCTACAGAAACTTTTCTCAAAACTTTATTTCTTTAGACATTTTTCTCAAAATGTTGTTTCTATAGAACATTTTCTCAAAATTTTATTTCTATAGATATTTTTCTCAACAATTTTTCTGTACAAAATTTTATTTCTATAGAAAACTTTCTCAAAATTTTATTTCTATAGAAAATTTTCTTAAAATTTTATTTCTATAGAACACCTTCTCAAAATTGTATTTCTATAGAAATTTTTCGCAAAACTTTATTTCTTTAGACATTTTTCTCAAATTTTTATTTCAATAGAAAATTTTCTCAAAATTTTATTTCTACAGAAAATTTTCTCAAAACTTTATTTCTTTAGAAATTTTTCTCACAATATTATTTCTGTAGAAAATTTTCACAAATTTTATTTCTATAGAAAATGTTTTAAAATTCTATTTCTATAGATTTTTTTTTTAATTTTATTTCTATTTTTTCAAAATTTTATTTCTATAGACAAGTTTCTCAAAATTTCTCAAAAGTTTATTTCTATAGACAATTTTTTCAAAATGTTATTTCTATAGAAAATTTTCTCAAAATTCTATTTCTTAAAAAAATTTTCTCAAAATTTTATTTATATAGAAAATTTTCTCAAAATTTTATTTCTAAAGAAACTTTTCTCAAAATTGTATTTCTATATATAGAAAATTGAACTACTTCTCAATTTAAGAGGAAGATTTTGAAAAATCTACCAAAACATCAAGAATTGTGCCAGACAGTAAACAATCTACCATGTTTGGTAGAATTCTACCAACCGTGTTACGGAACCATTTCTCTTTGTTAATTATTCTTCAAGGAACCCACCAGGAATTAAATTTTCAAAATTTTATTTCTATAGAAAATTTTCTCATATATTTTATTCTATAGAAAATTTGCTCAAAATTTTATTTCTTTAGAATATTTTCTCAAAATTTTATTTCTATAGAAAATTTTGTCAAAATTTTATTTCCATAAAAAATTTTCACAAAATTGTTTTTCTATAGAAAATTTTCTCAAAAATTTATTTCTATAGAAAATTTTCTAAAAATTTTATTTCTATATATGGAAAATTGAAGAACTTTCAGTTGTAGAGGAAGATTTTGAAAAATCTACCAAAATATCAAGAATTCTACCAATCTATCAAACTGTAAAAAATCGACCTTGTTTGGTAGAATTCTACCAACTGTGACAACCGTGTTACGGAAGCATTTCTTTTTGTTAAAATTTCTTCATGGAACCCACCAGGAACTAAATTTTCAATTTTTTTTTTCGATGGAAATAAAAAGTTTATTTCTATAGAAAATTTTCTCAAAATTTTATTTCTATAGAAAATTTTCTCAAAATTGTATTTCTATAAATTATTTTCTCAAAATTTTATTTCTATAAAAAAATTTCTCAAACTTTTATTTATATAGAAAATTTTCTCAAAATTTTATTTCAATATATAGAAGATTGAAGAACTTCTCAGTTACAGAGGAAGATTTTGAAAAATCTACCAAAACATCAATAATTCTACCAATCTACAAAACAGTAAAAAAATCTAGCATGTTTGGTAGAATTCTACCAAGTGTGGCAGCCGTGTTACGGAAGCATTTTTCTTTGTTACATTTTCTTCATGGAACCCACCAGGAACTAAATTTTCTTCAAGGAACTTGGCTTTTGAAGTTTTTATATTCTCCTTGTATGATGATCGTATTACTAGCAAGAGAAGGGGTAATACGTCAACCCATCTTTCGGTTTGATAATTCTTGATGGTAGAGGTGTGCACGTGAGTAATAGTTTACTCACGCACACTCACGACTGAAAAATCGTACTCACGCACACTCACGCACGATATTTTTGGTAGGACTCACGCACACTCACGAAAAGAAAATTTGTACTCACTCACACGCACGAAAACGTCGTGACTCACGAAAAATATCGTGATTTTATGATTAATTTACCTTACCGAAGTGTCTGAAAACATGAGCATTATTAAAATCGAGAGTGTTATTAAACTCTTAACATCTCAGGTGTCACTAAAACTGTAATTGAATTTAACTCTTAGCGTTTTATATTGGTGAGCAGAAATATTTTCGTGAGTGTAATTCGTGAGTCACGACAATTTCGTGTCACGTGCACACCTCTACTTGATGGCCAGGGGGCTATAACCCCTCTATCCATACTATAGTAATAAAATACAATGGAAAAAAGGTTTTAAAATTCTAGGGAGGCTAATATTTTTCTTGAGGAGGCTAAGCCCCATTCCATAGGGTCTTCTACCTCTATAGATATCTTTCTATCAAAGCATTTGGTGCCGAAGAATAGGCAATGGTTCTTAGGTATTTAATGTCCAATAAATAATTCAATTTGTTGAAGAAATTTTGATTCTAATTACCTTCATTGGTCAGTTGTGATGTGTGAGGGTACACCGAAATGAGAAATATTTATTATTGATGGAATGTAAATGTAATAATCTCTGTTGTCATGTCTTACATGGGGTAGGTCGACACATGTTAAACAATACTGATACCCTTTTGATGATGGAGTGATCCCACTATGTTGACTTTCTTTCAATTCGTTTCCTACTATGTTTTGCATTTCTTGTAGCATTTTGATTGGACTCATGTCACCCAATTCCAAATCCTTTAGGAGCTTCTTAGTTCGATTTTTCTCCGAATCAGCTTACTGCTCTACGAGTCTTTGCTTCAGTGTTTCTACATATAAGTTCGGTTGGAAGATTGAAGACGATGTCACATATTTGAGACAATATACCCCCATGGTCCGATATTCGAAATGAAATTAGTTCTCTTATAAGAAATTCTCTTATAAAAAATTGGTATACTAACGGATTTAAATTCAATTTTGTTTTGAACTTTTTATTTAAGACAACTGTATTAAAATATTACAAATAACTAGGTTAATTTAGCTTTCTAAAGACATATGCAACTATTTTGACAAATAGCGATTAATACAATATTTCCAATTATATGATATTCCCAACATTTCACCTTCCTAAATCTGAAGATTTTTCACTAATTATTGATATTCTTTTATACACTAATTCAATATTTTTTAATTAAAATCAATTGTTTAGTCCAAACCTCATCTCTGTTAATCATTTACCATTAAGTTATTGTCAATTTCATTAGTTCGAATTGAGTCTATTCAATGTGCCTTCTTGTTCTCTTGGAAAGCAACTTCTTTTGCAGCCTATAAAATGCCATCCATGTATTTAATTAAAAACATCCTCCTCATGATTTTCATCTCGAATATCTCCAAAGAAATATACCCACTTGCCAGCCTATCAAAGAAGCCTAGTGGTCCTTGCCATTAATATACTCAATTGTTGGTATCCATGACACACACACAAATTGCTTCTTTACAAGGGTCACTCCACCCTTTTAGTGTGCTTTTTGTTCTTGTTATCTGCAATCTTTGATATTAACTCAGGTGTGTTTTTGTAAAGGAGATTGAAAGCATAGAACAAGAGTACAGTGGGACTCTATGGGAATTAAATTTTAAATATTTCTCTATGCCAAGGTAAACTGAAAGAGCAAACATGAGACTTTCATAAGGGAATGGAGATGGGGATTCTTCTTAGTTAATACTTTTGTACCTTTTGTTGCTACTAGAATGTCTTTCCGGAGAAAATTGTGTTTTCTTTGGTTGTGTAATGATATCATATTATGGATGAATGTGGGTTTTGTGTTTTAAATTTGGTATAAAACGAAAGGATATTTTCTTAATTAATTTTGCAAATTGTTTAAAGTTTTAATGGAAAATGTTGCACATTTTAGAGAGTATTGAGAATGCTGCATGTTGTGTTAGTTTGAGCAGCTATTATTTGGTATGTTGTGTGGTTGTTTGGCTTTTGTTATGCTGAGATGGAGAAAACAGTTTGAGAGTCTTCGGAACAGCATTGATAGCAAGAGAGTGAGTTAATGCAATGAGAGCAATATGATGATGATTGTATTTTGTATAGGCAAACGATTTTAATTTATAGTGGTGGTAAGGGGGTGGAGTGGGTCGTTTACATATTTTAAGTGTTAAATAATCGCATAGACTAATATTTTTATACCCACCACTATAGAATGGTGGGTATAATAAGATTGTCATTCCGTTTGTAACACATCGGAATATTCGATTTCGGACTATATAAAGTATGTATATTCTTGATCAGGGAGAAATTCTAAGACGATATAACCATGTCTGTCTGTCTGGCTGTCTGCTTGTTGTAATCACGCTACAGTCGACAATAATGAAGCAATCGTGCTGAAATTTTGCATAAACTGGTCTTTTGTCTGCAGGCAGGTCAAGTTCGAAGATGAGCTATATCGGTCCAGGTTTTCAAATAGTCCCCATATAAACCGATCTCCCGATTTTACTTCTTGGGCTTCGAGAAACAGTAATTTTTTCCGATTTGTCTGAAATTGGAAATCTAGAAGTATTTTAGGACCATAAAGAGGTGAAGTTGAAAATCTGGAGGTTTTTTTAGGATTATAAATAGGTGTGCAAGAAATGATTTTTTGGGATTCTAGAAACGAATCCAATTTGCCTGAAATTGAAATTCTACAGCTCGTTTTGGACCATAAATAGGTGTACCAAATATATTCTATAAGCTGGCCCTCCGATTTGGGGTCTTGACTCTATTTCTATTTTTTTTTTAATTATCATTTAAAATAGCCCAATTTCGTATTTTCTAATACTTGTCCAAAAGAACTGCTTCGGAAGTTGGAAAAAATTAATGGCGGATTCCGGGATGCACTTTAAAAGAAATGTTTATATAACAAATTCCAATTTTTTGTTTTGCTGTTCTATTTATAGACTACATTTATGGACACACAAAACGCAAGATAAACAAGTATATATGGCCGTAAGTTCGGCCAGAGCGAATCTCATGTACCTTCCACCATGGATTGTGTAGAAAGAGGGTTATCCACAATTCAATTACTTGGGTTGCGGCTGATGGCAAGGCATCTTAAAACTTCTTAAGATCATCTTCTAAATTGTAAGTTAGTCCATGGGGAAATATAGTACACAAAAGAAAGGTCGATTAAATACGTATATATAGGGAAGAATTAATTACGAACTGATATGAACTTTTGTGCGGCAATTATAAATTCAGAATTGAAATATGGGGGTCGCTTTATATGGGGGCTATATACAATTATGAATACGAGTCTACCACAAAATGGCAGATTTTGTACTGTTTGGTAGATTGGTAGAATTCTTGATGTTTTGGAAGATTTTGCAAAACATTCCTCTCCAACTATGAAATGCTTCATAAATTTTCTATAGAAATAACATTTTGACAAAATTTTATACAGAAATAAAATTTTGACAAAATTTTCTGTGGCAATAAAATTTTGGTAGATTATTTTTGGCTCGAGTGGCAATCGTGATTTTTCTGTAATTGGGGATCGGTTTATTTGGGGGCTATATATAATATAGATCGATACGGACCAATTTTGGCATATTTGTTATCGGCCATACACTAGCGAAATGTATCAAATTTCAACCGGATCGGATGAATTTATGAACCGATGTGGACCAATTTTTGCATGGTTGTTAGAGACCCTGTACCAAATTCCAGCCGGATCGGATGAAATTAGCTTCTCTTTGTGGCTCCGCAAGCCAAATCTGGGGATCTGTTTATATGGGGCTATATATAATTATGGACTGTTGTGGACCAATTTTTGCATGGTTGTTAGAGACCATGTACCAAATTTCAACCGGATCGGATGAAATTTGCTTCTCTTAAAGGCTCCGCTAGCCAAATCTGGGGATCGGTTTAAAATGGGGGCTGTATATATTTATTTGGGGGCTATATATAATATAGATCGATACGGACCAATTTTGGCATGGTTGCTATCGGCCATACACTAGCGAAATGTATCAAATTTCAACCGGATCAGATCCTTCAAGAGACTATATATAATTATGAACCGATATGGGCCAATTTGTGCATGGTTGTTAGAGACTATATACTAACACCACGTACCAAGTTTCAACCGGATCAGATGAATTTTACTTCTCTTTGAGGCTCCGAAGATCAAATCTGGGAATCGGTTTATATGGGGACTATATATTATTATGGACCGATGTGGATAAATTTTTGCATGGTTGTTAGAGACCATAAACCAACACCACGTACCAAGTACCAACCGGATCGGATGAATTTTGCTATTCCAAGAGGCTCCGGAGATCAAATCTTGGGATCGATTAATATGTGGGCTATATATAATTATGAACCGATATGTACCAATTTTTGCATGGTTGTTAGAGACCATATACTAACACCTCGTACTTAGTTTCTACCGGATCGGATGAATTTTGTTCCCCTAAGAGGCTCCGGAGGTCAAATCTGGGGATCGGTTTATATAAGGGCTATATATAATTATGGACCGATATGGACCAATTCTGGCATGGTTGTTAGAGACCGTATACTAACACTAGGTACCAAATTTCAACCGGATCGGATGAAATTTGCTTCTCTTAGAGGCTCCGCTAGCCAAATCTGGGGATCGGTTTATATACACGCTCACAAAAAATCGCTTCTGTAACATATACTCCCAAACATATTTTGCTTCAAGCATATACATTTTTGGGTATTGCCCAAACATTTATATGCTTGATCTCTACCAATATATAATATGTTTGAAAGCATATTGGTCTAAACAATATATGTTTGGGTAGTCTAAGTTCCAAACATTTTGTATTTTTGCATCCAAATTCAATAATGTAGTCTTCCAAAAAACAATATGTTATTATGTGACCATATAATATGTTTGGAAGCATTTTGCACCCAAAAATATTATATGCTTAAAAAAAATTCTCCCAAACAATATTGTGCTCAAAATTTTATTTATTTATTTATATATTTACAATCATAATGAATTATGAAAATAAACAGGTATGAAAATAAACAGGTAATATAGGTGCTAACAACATAGGTTTTCGACCTGAATGCTCAAAATTTTGTTTCTGCCCAATTGTATACTCCCCGACATCTTTCTCACTACCACGAGATTTTTTAGTTCTTAGCACATTTTTCTGTTATACAAACATTGTAGAAGAAATTATTCAATTTTATGATTTTTTTTATTTTAATTTTACCTTTTGCCGGACGGGGATTCGAACAGCGCACCACACAGTTTGTAATGATCAAAGAAGTAGCTGATCAATTGCCCAAGGAAAAATAAAATGTTAATTTTGTAATAACAAGCAACAACCACCAACTTAATTCAATATCGCTCCCTGTTAAATAGCGCTCCAAGCTACTAAACACATATATGTTTATAGGCTATTTCTAAATTACTATATGTTTGCATCCAAGCCTATTATATTTACAAACATTTTATGTCCCAAACATAATATGTTCTAACATATTAACATATATGTCCCAAACATGTTATGCTAGTTTATGAACATTATATGCTTGCACTCAAAAATATTGTGTTTAAAAATTTGTGTTCCAAACATATAATGTTTATAGCCAAACATATGAAAAACAGTCTTTTTCATCCGTGTAGGGGCTATATATATTTATGAACCGATGTGAACCAATTTTTGCATGGTTAGAGACCAGGTACCAAATTTCAGCCGGATCGGATGAAATTAGCTTCTCTTTGAGGCCCCGCAAGCCAAATCTGGGTGTCGGTTTATATGGGACTATATATAATTATGGACTGTTGTGGACCAATTTTTGCATGGTTGTTAGAGACCATGTACCAAATTTCAACCGGATCGGACAAAATTTGCTTCTCTTAGAGGCTCCGCTAGTTAAATATGGGGATCGGTTTATATAGGGGCTATATATATTTATGAACCGATGTGGACCAGTTTTTGCATGGTTGTTAGAGACCATATACCAAAACCATATACCAAATTTCAGCCGGATCGGCTGAAATATGCTTCTCTAACAGGCTCCGCAAGCCAAATATGGGGGTCGGATTATATGGGGGCTATACGTAAAAGTTGTCCGATATGTCCCATTTGCAATACCGTCCGACCTACATCAATAAAAACTAATTGTGCCAAGTTTCAAGTCGATAGCTTCTTTCGTTCGGAAGTTAGCGTGATTTCAACAGAGGGACGGACTGAGAGACGGACATACCTAGATCGACTCATAATTTTACCACTACCCAGAATATACCCACTTTATGGGGTCTAAGAACAATATATCGATATGTTACAAACGGAATGGCAAAGTTAATATACCCCCCCATCCTATGGTGGAGGGTATAAAAAAGGTAAGAAAAATATTAAATGGTAAATAGAAAATTTGCGGCTAAATAAATGAAAAAAAGGATAAATATGCAGCAGTATGTTAGGCCGGGCCGAATCTTAAATACCCACCACCATAGCTTAGGTTAGGTTATGTGGCAGCCCGATGTATCAGGCTCACTTAGACTATTCAGTCCATTGTGATACCACAGTGGTGAACTTCTCTCTTATCACTGAGTGCTGCCCGATTCCATGTTAAGCTCAATGGCATCCACAATACAGTGAAACCACTTAGAGAAGCTTTGAAACCCTCAGAAATGTCACCACATTACTGAGGTGGGGTAATCCACCGCTGAAAAACTTTTTTGGTGTTCGGTCGTAGCAGGAATCGAACCCACGACCTTGTGTATGCAAGGCGGGCATGCTAACCATTGCACCACGGTGGCTCCCCCACCACCATGAATAAAATATTAAAGTTTCCTTATACATTTCAAGGGGGTTTGATGACCGATATTCTCCAAAGCAGAGCAGTTCAACCACTACATTTTCCGAAAACAAATTTAAAGATTTTACTTCTGAAGACTATATCAGATGCTGGATTTATAAAAACCATTTTTGTTTGAGTTAGAGGAGTTAGAGGATCATTAACATCTTTTGTAAGTGTGCTAGAAAATGATGAAATAACGCCTCGATTTGAAATTTAAAATCTGTAGATTTTCACCCCATTATTTAAATGATTAAGAAAAGTAAACTCTAGAAAATTTTACATTCAGTTTCAAGCAATTTTAATGAGCTATGTCCTCAAGAAGTGAAATCGGTCTATATGGAGGCTTTACCAAATGGACCGAAAAAACTAAATCCGATCACATCTTTGTGAGTCTAAAATACCAGAATATTTACAATTTCAGACAAAGCGGATATAAACTACGATTTCTAGAAACCCAAGGAGTTAAATCGGGAGATCGGTCTTAGGGGGGCTATACTAAAATATGGACCGATACTCACCGTTTTCGGCACACCTCTTTATGATCCTAAAATAATTCTAGATTTAAAATTTCAAGCAAATTGGATAAAAACTACGGTTCGTATGAGCCCAAGATCCCAAATCGGGAGGTCGGTTTATATGGGGACTATATCGAAACCAAAAGAGGAGTTTGTGCAAAATTTCAGCACGATTGCTTCATTATTGAAGACAGTAGCGTGATTACAACAGACAGACAGCCAGACAGACAGACAGACGGACATGGTTATATCATCTTAGAATTTCTCCCTGATTAAGAATATATATACTTTATATAGTCGGAAATCGATATTTCGATGTGTTACAAACGGAATGGCAAACTTATTATACCCCCATCACCATTCTATGGTGGTGGGTATAATTAATGCTAAATTTTGCAAAAATACTCAAATTGTCGCACTGAAACACACATTAGTTGATTGTATATGTAACTAATTTGCCGCCAGAATGTTAACTTGTTTTCTTATATGTCCCCAAAAATTTCCCACTGTAGGTTTCTCTCTCCCTCCCTCAATCCATTATCAAGAATTCTACAATTTCAGCATCAAAAGCCCCAAACTCTCTACTCTTGATCAAAGCACAAAATGGTTACGAAATACGACCTATTCGTAATGTTAAGTGCCTTTTTAAGGACTTTTATTAAAGTGTTGTCATGACAATGATTTCGACATTCCGGAATGGAAAACGTGGCAAGGAAATTTGTCAATGACTGGCATAAATGAACTCCGCTCGCTGTTGGCTTCAAGCATAAATTGAGTCATAAAAAAAGAGATGATGTTATTGTTAGAGAATTTCGGAAACAAACAGGATATGACACTAACACATAAAATATACGAAATTTGAAACTGATTAAAAAATGTTTGTGTGTATATATATAGATGAGGATTTTATTCAATGTCATGCAATGACAAATATCTTTTCCCGTAAAAAGCCAAAATTTATATTACATAGATTTTACAAAATTAAAATATGAATGAATTTTCGAATTTGCACGATCATTAATATTTTTAGTGTAGCAAATTTCAATGGTCATCGTTTTACAAAAACTGTCTTTCTGACGTAGGTTAGGTTGGGTTATGTGGCAGCCCCATGTATCAGGCTCACTTAGACTATACAGTTCATTGTGATACCAAAGTGGTGAACTTCTCTCTTATCACTGAGTGCTGCCCGATTCCATGTTAAGCTCTATGACAAGGGACCTCCTTTTTATAACAGAGTCCGAACGGCGTTCCACATTGCAGTGAAACCACTTAGAAAAGTTTGAAACCTTCAGAAATGTCACCAGCATTACTGAGGTTGGATAATCCACCGCAGAAAAACTTTTTGGTGTTCGGTCGAAGCAGGAATCGAACCCACGACCTTGTGTATGCAAGGTGAGCATACTAACCATTGATGTAGCAACTCCTTTATTAGAACATTTAACAAATTTCTAATTAAAAAATAAAATGACAATTTTCTTGGGATTCTTTATTACTGATCTGGGAGCCTTAGTTTTGATTTTTGTCTTATATTTGAGAATGTACTGATATGCATTAATTTATCAGTAAAAAAGTATTAATAATGTTCTTTTTGGATCCGGAAGTGGTGCAAAATTGGCGCAGAAGCATCATCGGACGAATGTACACCATTTCAAAAAACCGTTACACTGAATTTGCATCACTTCTTAAGATATGATCCGAATTCAGTGGATTAAAAAATTTTGTGATATTTTAACAAATATATTTTTTTTATATTTTTTACGATGTTTAGTAGATTCTAACGCATGTCTGAAACGTTTAACATCAAATGTTTTAAAAAATTCGCAATTTTTCTACAATGGATTTAGGATTTTTGTAGAAAAAAAAGTTTAAATAATTTGTACCATTTTATTAATTCTTACTCTGTTTTTATCTTATTAAAAAAAAAACAAGTATATACGACCGTAAGTTCGGCCAGGCCGAAGCTTATGTACCCTCCACCATGGATTGCGTAGAAACTTCTACTGACTGTCATCCACAATCGAATTACTTGGGTTGCGGTAACAGTTGCCGATGGCAAGGTATCTTAAAACTTCCTAACACCGTAATATATACCACATAGTCCATACGTGGTATATATTAAACTAAATAAGGCCGATTAAATATTTTGACAACATTTTCTATAGAAGTAAAATTTAGAAAAAAATCTATAGAAATAAAATTTGGATTTTCTATAGAAATAAAATTTTAACAAAATTTTCTATAGAAATAAAATTTTGACAAAATTTTCTATAGAAATAAAATTTCGAAAAGAATTTATATAGAAATAACATTTTGACAATGTTTTCTATAAAAATAAAATTTTGTAGATTATTTTTGGCTGGAGTGGCAACCATGATTATGAACCGATATGGACCAATTTTTCGGCTATATATAACTATAGACCGATATGGACCAATTTTGGCATGGTTATTAGCGGCCTTATACTAACACCACGTTGCAAATTTCAACCGGATCGGATGAATTTTGCTCCTCCATGAGGCTCCGGAGATCAAATCTGGGGATCGGCTTATATGGGGGCTATATATAATTATGGACCGATATGGACCAATTTTGGCATGGTTGTTAGGACAATAAACTAACACCACGTACCAAATTTAAATCGGATCGGATGACTTTTGCTCCTCTAAGAGGCTCCGGAGGTCAAATCTGGGGCTATATATAATTATGGGCCGATATGGACCAATTTTTGCATGGTCATTAGAGAACATATACCAACACCATGTACCAAATTTCAGCCGGATCGGATGAAATTTGCTTCTCTTAGAGGCTCCGCAAGCCAAATCGGGGGATCGGTTTATATGGAGGCTATATATAATTATGGACCGATGTGGACCAATTTTTGCATGGTTGTTAGAGACCATATACTAACACCATGTACCAAATTTCAGCCGGATCGGATGAAATTTGCTTCTCTTAGAGCAATCACAAGCCAAATTTGGGGGGTCCGTTTATATGGGGGCTATACGTAAAAGTGGACCGATATGGCCCATTTGCAATACCATCCGACCTACATCAATAACAACTACTTGTGCCAAGTTTCAAGTCGATAGCTTGTTTCGTTCGGAAGTTAGCGTGATTTCAACAGACGGACGGACGGACGGACGGACGGACATGCTCAGATCGACTCAGAATTTCACTACGACCCAGAATATATATACTTTATGGCGTCTTAGAGCAATATTTCGATATGTTACAAACGGAATGACAAAGTGAATATACCCCCATCCTATGGTGGAGGGTATACAAAATAATAAAACTGTTTATTAAAAATATGAAAACAATCAGTTATAAAAAAAATTAATTAAAAGAGCTTCCGGTGTAGTTCAAATAAAGAACATCTTTGGGAGGACAGTTTTGGAAGTGTTTTTAAAGTCTTGCCTCTAGAAGAACTTCCAATATCTTATTGGGTCATTTATTTATTCATTGTTACGATCAAAATCAATAAGTTAAACAAGTATGGTGGCTATGACAACTACACTTAAACAAATATTTACGTGATATTAAAGATTACGCAACCTACATTTTAGGATACGAAATTTACATAATATTAAGGAAAAATATCTTTAAAATAATGAAATTGTAGTTAAAATAAAGTTTATAATCTTTGCTTCAATAAATTTTTTCATTAAATTTAGGACACAAATTTTGTAAATTTTGCATCCCTCTGTGGCTTGTCTTTGAACTAAGGCTAATTGTCCTTAAAGTAACGAAACACAGTTTTGATTTAAAGAAATTGTCCCTAAATTAACTGAAATATTGAAAATTTATATTTAAAATAAAAACGCTTCAAATATAAGCTAAGACTTATTTTGAGGACTTAGCGTCTTTGGTTTAATTTTTTTTTTGTTTTTTTGGAATTAAAGCCAGATAGGTCGCTAAAAAAATTTCTTTGTTTTAAAGAAATCCTTAAATCTTTGGATCCAAGTAAACCTTTTTGTAATGTAAGGTCTTAGGCTCGCATGTATTTATCCAATTTATTTATTATTTATTTATTTATTTACCCAGCAAAAAAATTTGGAAGTTCTTCCAAAGGCACAACTTTAAAAGCACTTCCAGAAGATGCACTCCCATTGATGTTCTTTATTTTAACTACCAAGGAAGTTCTTTTAATTTAATTTTTTATAACTTGATTTGTTCATACTTTTACGGCCATTTTCATGAAGCTCCGTTAGTGCTCCGTTAACTAACGAACTTTTAAACCGTATTATGGGCATATCTGCCACCTTGCGTATATATTCCATATGACAGTTAGGAACTTAACTGCCGAAAATTTTTCAGTTAAAATTAACCGGAGAGAAAATATTTGGAATTTACTTTCAGTTAACTGGCAGTTAAAGCCTAACGGTGCTACATGAAAATGGCCGTTAATGGGTAATTTAAACTTTGTTTGTTTCAAATATGTTAAAAAAAGAGTAAGAATTCATAAAATGGTACAAACCATTTAAATTTTGTCGAAAAAATGTTTAATTCAATCTGAAAAAATTGTGCATTTTTGAAAATATTTGCGGTCAAACGTTTTCAACAAGCGTTAGAATCCATTAAAAATTATAAAAAATTATAAAAATTATTTATTTGACAAAATATAACAGAATTTTTTAATTTACATCCAAAAAATTGAATTCGTATTACACCTAAAGAAGTGATGCAAATTCAGTGCAACTGCTGTTGAAATGGAGGACTTCCGTCCTATGACAAGCCCATGTTAAATTCATCGCTTCTACGTCAATTATGCACCACATCCGGATCCAAAAAGAACATTTTCATTACTTTTTTGGCGACACTTTTTGCTGGGTATTTATTATTTATTTATTCAATTATCAGCACGAGATGAAACCAATTAAAATCTTTTGTGGTCTCCATCTAACTGCAAATTTTACATGTTTTTCTTTAATTATAATATTTTTTTGTTTTCAAGAAAAGAAGAAAATTTTGTTGTTGAAATGTGTGATTCCCTTGAAAGTATATGTTTGCATAAATTGATTGATTTAATTAAATATTTGCTTGACCACACGATTTGTTTTAATTTAATTAATTCAATCACATATCACCACAAAACTATGATATCGTGATGAGAATTTTCAATTATTAAAAATATTTTAAATAAATTCCATAAGCACATAGCACCTTAAATTGGGTGGAGAAGAATATGAAATATACATCTGTTTGGTTTTCACATAAATATTCATACGTCGACAAGGTGTGGCATTTTTGTTTCATTTGACTATTAATTGCTTTACAAATCTAAAGTCTAAAGTCGGATGGGGCCGACTATATTATAACCCGCAAAATTCTGAATGATTTCATAAATAGCTGGGAGCTGTACTTATAAAGGATTTTATTCCCATACACATATATTTAAATCTAAACCGAACCAGACAACACTTTTTACATATCTACAAAATCTCTAGACTTTACATCGGTTGATGACCTGGGATCAGGCACAGTGTTAGTGAAAACACACTGAAAAAAAAGCATACCCGGTTCCAAAGATTTTGTCTTTACTTTAACAATTTTCGTATTGATGCCGAGCCAAAGAAACGGAGAATTCAATTAGGGATACTTTTAAGACACAATTCTCTTTTAAATTTGCGTTTTGTGTTCTTGACTCTAGGAAGCAAATTTGAATTTTTCGCTTTTTCAGCTTTTTTTCTTCATATGCTTTCAAAGTCCTTTAAAACAAGTTAACGACAACTTTATTTTCCAAATTCGGACACGACTTCAAGTAGAAATTATGCTATGTTTCAAGTAAAAAATGTCTTTAAAATAAAGTGCTGAAAAATATGACCTACTTTTGAACAATTTTTTGCTTTGTAGTCAAGATGCAAAAAGACAACAAATGTAAAGACAATTTCATTAATTTTAAAGAATTTTTCTGAATTATTAAAGTCAAGTTGACCTTACCCCAAAAAAGTTTTCTTTCATGTAATTATACCCATTTTAAGTCCAATCATCTAATTATAAGGATAACACGACTTAATTGAAAAGTTTATCGACTTTTGGACAAAGAAAAAACTTTATATTGGAGAAATGCATCTTCTACGCTAAGCAAAATTTGCATTCGTATTTTAAGGACATGAAATCTTTGGCCTCACGACAATATTTTTTCAGTGCAAGTAAAGAAATGAAAGTCGGGAAGGGCAAACTATATTATACCCTGCAACACTTTGTAGATCCAAATTTTCGATAACATATGAAATCGGTCAATTTAAATCTGACTCGATCTGGACAAAATTTGTTAGACATCTACAAAATCTATAGGCCTAAAATTAAATTTGGCTAATACCCTGAGGTGGAAGACAATGTTAGTAAAAAAAATATGAGAAAATTTAAATTTGAAGCAATTTTTAGTCAACTTTGCAAACGTGTATTTTAAAGGGATGATAAATGGTGTTGACGAGAATTGTACTTTTCAAAGCCAAAATGTGCTAAAATTACGTAATATCTAATTTAAAGACTATTGTAAAAATATACGTATATTGAAATCTAAACCGATTTGGATTTTTTTTTAGATTTTCTAAAAAAATTAGTTTGCAAAATTTTATTTCGATACAAAATTTTGTCAAAATTTTATTTTTGGGAAAATTTTGTCAAAATTTTATTTCTATTGAAAATTTCTTGATAAATTTATTTGTCAAAATTTTATTTATATATCTATAGGAAACATTTTATTCTTAGAGAAAATTTTGTCATCACACCGAAAAAAAAGTGAACTGTTTTATTTTTGTGATCAAAGTCTAGGTCGCAATTGTAGTCCAATCGACTTCAAATTTGGCACAAGTATTTGTTTTGGGTCAGGGGTAGAACCCTATTGCTTTTGCAAGAAATCGGTGCAGTGTGAGATATAGCTCCCATATATATCTTTCACCCGATATATTCTGGCCACAGAAGCCAGAATTTAAGTCTGATTTGCTTTAAATTTTGCACAAGGAGTGCAATTAATAGTGTCATATATTTATATATATATATATATATATATATATATATATATATATATATATATATATATATATATATATATATATATATATATATATATATATATATATATATATATATATATATATATATATATATATATATATATATATATATATATATATATATATATATATATATATATATATATATATATATATATATATATATATATATATATATATATATATATATATATATATATATATATATATATATATATATATATATATATATATATATATATATATATATATATATATATATATTTACTCGCAACGCATAATTTGGGGTCCTAAAAAAACCATGATTTTTTTAATGTGGTTGGGTTAAATTACTCAATGCTATTACATTTAAACTGATTTCCCCAATTTTTGACCTACCAATTATGATATATATCCCATTTTACATACAACGCATTCTTTCGCGACAATTTCTACAAATACCGTTTACTTCGAGGACGCGTCCTCAAAGACACCGAAGCGTATGTGAAAAATATATGGAGAATCGTGTTGCCACATTTTCGTTCATATTTCTTTTTTAACACGCCGGCTTTGATTTTATAGTGTGTGAATACATCCATAGCGAATGTCGGTAAGCGATATTACATAAATTTCTTATGGAGGACGACTTTGTTACCGAACAACAATAAAGGTTCGCGACGAAAAACCAAAATGGAATTCATTTCATCGGAAAACGTCGCCGTCTACATGTGGTTTCAATAATTATGGTAACACAAATTGTACATAGCAGTCTTTCAAAAATTCAATTCAAAAATTTGTAACTCGTTCACAATCATTTTGAAACATATAATAGCCTGTTCCCCTATATGAAATGAAGACATATTTTCGCATTTCAAACGAAAGAAATTTGATTTTGAAAACACATAACTTTATAGTTTGGTGTCGATAGGAGTCAAACACAAAGAATACGAACAACTGGATTTAAAATATTCAAGCTAAAAATTTAAAATAAACATTTTTAAGCTGGGTATTAAGTACGAGTAATCTTAGAAAACTACGATTTTAGTTTTCGAAGATTATGTTCATGGTCTAAGTATCCGCAGCCTTTAAAAAAAATCCAAACGAAATTTACTTTCAAAAGTAGAAACCCCCAAACTGATTCGAGTGAAACTTGTCTTACAAAAGGGTTTCGTACGATAAGGTGGATTTTTGGCAAGTTTTTTTTTGGGATTATTTTTACTACACATTTTCTCTTTAAGCTGAGTACTATGTTCAGTTTTCAAGCTGAAAACCAGCTTATTTTCATGGTTACTTTTTTAATCAATTAATTTAGAAATATTAAATGGTTCGCAATTAATACATTGGATCATTTCCATCCATAATTTGAAAAGACTTAATAAAAATGTTACCGTCTTCATGTACATTTTTGCGCTTTTAATTTAGTGTTTTGGTGAAAAACTCGAACATAGTACTCACCTTTAGAATACACCATTTATTCCTAATATACAATTTTTGTCTTAAATTTTGTAAAAAATGCAGAAATTTTTTGTAAAAGTGGTAAAATATTTACATTTTCAACGATCGATGTCTCGAGAACTAAGCATTTTTAGTAAATTTTTTTTACTTATTATTTTCTCTTTAGAATACACAATTTATTCCCAATATGTATGGTTTGTCTTAAATTTTGTTAAAAATGCAGCCATTTTTCGAAAAAGTGGTAAAATATTTCATTTTCAACGATCGTTATCTCGAAAACTAAGCATTTTTGGGAATATGTTTACTAAACATTTTCTCTTTAGAATACACTATTTATTCCTAAATTACAATTTTTTCTTAAATTTTGTAAAAAATGCATCCATTTTTTCATAAGAGTGGTAAAATATTTAATTTCTCAACGATCGATTTCTCGAGAACTAAACATTTTTAGTCCAATTTTTACTTAATATGTTATCTTTTGAATTTTGTTAAAATGCAGGCATTTTTCGTAAAAGTGGTAAACTACTGAGATTATCAACGATCGATATTTCTTGAACTAAGCATTGTAAAGTAAAATTTTTACTCAATATTTTCTCTTTTGAATACACCACTTATTTCCAATATGTATAGTTTCCCTTAAATTTTGTAAAAAATGCAGCCATTTTTCGAAAAAGTGGTAAAATATTTAAATGTTCAACGATCGATATCTCGCGAACTAAGCATTCTGGCCAAAATTTTTACGAAACATTTTCTCTTTAGAATACACCATTTATTCCCAGTATGTATAGTTTGCCTTAAATTTTAAAAAGTGCAGCCATTTTTCGAAAGTGGTAAAATATTTAATTTTTCAACGATCGATATCCCGCGAACTAAGCATTGTGGCCAAAATTTTTACTAAACATTTTCTTTTAAGAATACACCATTTATTCCCAATATGTATGGTTTGTCTTAAATTTTGTAAAAAAATGCAGCCATTTTTCATAAAAGTGGTAAAATATTTAAATATTCAACTATCGATATCTCGAGAACTAAGCGTTTTTAGTAAAATTTTTACTTAATATTTTCTCTTTAGAATACACCATTTATTCCCAATATGTATAGTTTGCCTTAAATTTTGTAAAAAATGCAGCCATTTTGCGAAAAAGTGGTAAAATGTTTAAATTTTCAACGATCGATATCTCACGAATTAAGCATTCTGGCCAAAATATTTACTAAACATTTTCTCTTTAGAATACACCATTTATTCCCAATTTACAATTGTTGTCTTAAAGTTTGTAAAAAATGCAACCCTTTTTCATAAAAGTGATAAAATATTTAAATGTTCAACGATCGATATCTCGAGAACTAAGCATTTTTAGTCAAATTTTTACTTAATATTTTCTCTTTAGAATATGCTATTTATGCCCAATTGTCATGTTTTGTCTTAAATTTTGTTAAAAATGCAGCTAATTTTCGAAAAATTAGTAAAATATTTAAATTTTCAACGACCGATATCTCGAGAACTGAGCATTTTTAGTCAAATGTTACAATATTTATTTATTGACTTCAATTTTGTAAAAAATGCAGCCATTTTTTATAAAAGTGGTAAAATATTTAAATATTCAACTATCGATATCTCGAGAACTAAGCATTTATAGTAAAATTTTTACTTAATATTTTCTCTTTAGAATACACCATTTATTCCCAATATGTATAGTTTGCCATAAATTTTGTAAAAAATGCAGCCATTTTTCGAAAAAGTGGTAAAATATTTAAATGTTCAACGATCGATATCTCGCGAACTAAGCATTCTGGCCAAAATTTTTACTCAACATTTTCTTTTTAGAATACACCAATTATTCCATGTATAGTTTGCCTTAAATTTTGTAAAAACTGCAGCCATTTTTCGAAAAAGTGGCCAAATATTTAAATTTTCAACGATCGATATCTCGAGAACTAAACATTTTTAGTAAAATTTTTACTTAATATTTTCTATTTAGAATATGCCACTTTTGCCTAATTGTCATGTTTTGTGTTAAATTTTGTTAAAAATGCAGCTAATTTTCGAAAAATTGGTAAAATATTTAAATTTTCAACGATCGATATCTCAAGAACTAAGCATTTTTAGTCAAATGTTTAGTTAATATTTTGTCTTTAGAAGACACCACTTACTCACAATATTTATTTATTGTCTTAAATTTAAAAAAAAAATGGAGTCATTTTTCATAAAAGTGGTAAAATATTTAAATATTCAACGATCGATATCTCGAGAACTAAGCATTTTTCGTCAAATTTTTACTTAATATTTTCTCTTTAGAATACACCACGTATTCCCAAAATGTATAGTTTGCCATACATTTTGTAAAAAGTGCAGCCATTTTTCGAAAAAGTGGTAAAATATTTAAATGTTCAACGATCGATATCTCGCGAACTAAGCATTCTGGCCAAAATTTTTACTAAACATTTTCTTTTTAGAATACACCATTTATTCCGAATATGTATAGTTTGCCTTATATTTTGTAAAAAATGCAGCCCTTTTTCGAAAAATGGTAAAATATTTAAATTTTCAACGATCGATATCTCGAGAACTAATCATTTTTCGTCAAATTTTTACTTAATATTTTCCCTTTAGAATATGCCATTTATGCCCATTTGTCATGTTTTGTCTTAAATTCTGTTAAAAATGCAGGCATTTTTCGTAAAAGTGGTAAACTACTGAAATTTTCAACGATCGATATCTCGAGAACTAAGCATTTTTAGTAAAATTTTTACTTAATGTTTTCTCCCTAGGATACACCATTTGTTCCCAATGTGTATAGTTTGCCTTAAATTTTGTAAAAAATGCAGCCATTTTTCGAAAAAGTGGTAAAATGTTTAAATTTTCAACGATCGATATCTCACGAATTAAGCATTCTGGCCAAAATATTTACGAAACATTTTCTCTTTAGAATACACCATTTATTCCCAATTTACAATTGTTGTCTTAAATTTTGTAAAAGATGCAGCCATTTTTCATAAAAGTGATCAAATATTTAAACGATCAATATCTCGAGATCAGATTCTCTTTAGAATATGCCATTTATGCCCAATATGCATGTTTTGTCTTAAATTTTGTAAAAAGAAAAAAATTAAAATATTAAAATTTTCAACGATTGATATCTCGAAAATAAGATACCGCAATTTAAGTCATTTATAACATATACTTTTTATTTTGTACCAAACTTTTTGTAATTTCCATCAATAATGGCAGAAAATGTGGAATTGTGTTCATATGACGTATGAGCATTTTGTTTATATTTACTTTTCTTTTGTACCATTTTGCTTATTATTTATTTTTTTCGGAGGAATCGGTGATCTTGTGCATTTAAGGGTAAATTACGCTATGGTTATGATGTGTATTGCGTATTCGAAAGTAATTTGCCACAACTCTTAAAATTCAACAACTTGGCAATACTAATGCGGTTATACTGACATGTTGTAGAGCCTTTTCACTCGATCACTCAACTTCGTATGTGAGGCAGAATAAGACAAAAAATGTTTGTGCTATATGTGCTGTGGGCAGTGATGTCAATTGTTGGGCATTCAATTCGTCAAAAAATCGTCACCATTAAACGATCTATTCAAACAAAAGCATAACAAAAGACATTTGAATTCGATTTAATTTCATGAAATTGAGTAAACATAGGAACTAATTAGTCATATAGTTTCCATTTTCCTTAAACATTGATGCATTTTAATGCTTAGTACTAAGTTCATTTCTGCCTAAAGGCCGGTACTATGTCCGGTTTTCGAGTTGAATATCATTTTATTTTCGCGATTATTTACAATCAAAATTTTAAATAAAAATAAATATATTCCTGTGAAATTTTAATCGAATATAGATGAAAAGGACAATGCGTATCAATTGAGTTAAATTATCTGGGTTTAATCGCACTATTAAAAACAAAACATTTGTTTCGTGCGATTGCGGTATTTATTTGAAAAAAAAAAACGGTGCTTCGAAATTCCCATTTACTCTAAATTCAAATATAGTCACCATTTGTTTAAATAAATACCGTGATCGCAAAGGGAAAACATTTTGTAAGTTATTATCACATTTAAAATATTTAATTTTCTACGATCGTTATCTCGAAAACTAAGCATTTGACGCAAAATTTTCACTTAACATTTTTTCTTTAAAATACACCATTTATTCCCAATGTATGTTTTGTAAAAAATGATGTCATTTTTCGAAAAAGTGGTAAAATATTTGAATTTTAAACGATCGATGTCTCGAGAACTAAGTATTTTTGGGAATATGTTTACTAAACATTTTCTGTTTAGAATACACCATTTATTCCCTATTTACACTATTTGCTTTAAATTTTGTAAAAAATGTAGCCATTTTTCGTAAAAGTGGTAAACTATTTAATTTTTCAACGATCGATATCTCGAGCACTAAGCATTTTTAGTCAAATTATTAGTTAATATTTTGTCTTTAGAATACACCACTTACTCACAATATTTATTTATTGCCTTAAATTTTGTAAAAAATACAGCCATTTTTCATAAAAGTGGTAAAATATTTAAATATTCAACTATCGATATCTCGAGAACTAAACATTTTTAGTAAAATGTTTACTTAATATTTTCTCTTTAGAATACACCATTTATTCCCTATTTACACTATTTGCTTTAAATTTTGTAAAAAATTTAGCCATTTTTGGTAAAAGTGGTAAACTATTTAATTTTTCAACGATCGATATCTCGAGCACTAAGCATTTTTAGTCAAATTTTTACTTAATATTTTCTCTTTAAAATACACCATTTATTCACAATATGTATGGTTTGTCTTAAATTTTGTAAAAAATGCTGCCATTTTTCATAAAAGTGGTAAAATATTTAAATATTCAACTATCGATATCTCGAGAACTAAGCATTCTGGCCAAAATTTTTACGAAACATTTTCTTTTTAGAATACACCATTTATTCCCAATATGTATAGTTTGCCTTAAATTTTGTAAAAAATGCAGCCATTTCTCGAAAAAGTGTAAAAATATTTAAATTTTCAACGATCGATATCTCGCGAACTAAGCATTCTGGCCAAAATTTTTACTAAACATTTTCTTTTTAGAATACACCATTTATTCCCAATATGTATGGTTTGTCTTAAATTTTGTAAAAAATGTAGCCATTTTTCGTAAAAGTGGTAAACTATTTAATTTTTCAACGATCGATATCTCGAGCACTAAGCATTTTTAGTCAAATTTTTACTTAATATTTTCTCTTTAGAATACACCATTTATTCCCAATATGTATGGTTTGTCTTAAATTTTGTAAAAAATGTAACCATTTTTCGTAAAAGTGGTAAATTATTTAATTTTTCAACGATCGATATCTCGAGCACTAAGCATTTTTAGTCAAATTTTTACTTAATATTTTCTCTTTAGAATACACCATTTATTCCCAAGATGTATAGTTTGCCTTAAATTTTGTAAAAAATGCAGCCATTTTTCGAAAATGTGGTAAAATATTTAAATGTTCAACTATCGATATCTCGCGAACTAAGCAATCTGGCCAAAATTTTTACTAAACATTTTCTTTTTAGAATACACCATTTATTCCCAATATGTATAGTTTGCCTTAAATTTTGTAAAAAATGCAGCCATTTTTCGAAAAAGTGGTAAAATATTTAATTTTTCAACGATCGATATCTCGCGAACTAAGCATTCTGGCCAAAATTTTTACTAAACATTTTCTTTTTAGAATACACCATTTATTCCAAATATGTATAGTTTGCCATACATTTTGTAAAAAATGCAGCCATTTTTCGAAAAAGTGGTAAAATATTTAAATTTTCAACGATGGATATCTCGAGAACTAACCATTTCTTGTCAAATTATTACTTAATATTTTCTCTTTAGAATACACCATTTATTCCCTATTTACACTATTTGCTTTACATTTTGTAAAAAATGCAGCCAGTTTTTTTTTTAAATTTTGTAAAAAATGTAGCCATTTTTCGTAAAAGTGGTAAACTATTTAATTTTTCAACGATCGATATCTCGAGCACTAAGCATTTGAAGTAAAATGTTTACTTAATATTTTCTCTTTAGAATATGCCATTTATGCCAAATTGTCATGTTTTGTCTTAAATTTTGTTAAAAATGCAGGAATTTTTTGTAAAAGTGGTAAACTACTGAAATTTTCAACGATCGATATTTCTTGAATTAAGCATTTTTAGTAAAATGTTTACTGAATATTTTCTCTTTAGAATACACCATTTATTCCCAATATGTATGGTTTGTCTTAAATTTTGTAAAAAAAATGCAGCCATTTGTCATAAAAGTGGTAAAATATTTAAATATTCAACTATCGATATCTCGAGAACTAAGCGTTTTTAGTAAAATTTTTACTTAATAATTTCTCTTTAGAATACACCATTTATTCCCAATATGTATAGTTTGCCTTAAATTTTGTAAAAAATGCAGCCATTTTGCGAAAAAGTGGTAAAATGTTTAAATTTTCAACGATCGATATCTCACGAATTAAGCATTCTGGCCAAAATAATTACTAAACATTTTCTCTTTAGAATACACTATTTATTCCCAATTTACAATTGTTGTCTTAAAGTTTGTAAAAAATGCAACCCTTTTTCATAAAAGTGATAAAATATTTAAATGTTCAACGATCGATATCTCGAGAACTAAGCATTTTTAGTCAAATTTTTACTTAATATTTTCTCTTTAGAATATGCTATTTATGCCCAATTGTCATGTTTTGTCTTAAATTTTGTTAAAAATGCAGTTAATTTTCGAAAAATTGGTAAAATATTTAAATTTTCAACGACCGATATCTCGAGAACTGAGCATTTTTAGTCAAATGTTACAATATTTATTTATTGACTTCAATTTTGTTAAAAATGCAGCCATTTTTTATAAAAGTGGTAAAATATTTAAATATTCAACTATCGATATCTCGAGAACTAAACATTTTTAGTCATATTTTTGCTTAATATTTTCTCTTTAGAATATGCCATTTATGCCCAGTTGTCATGTTTTGTATTAAATTTTGTTCAAAATGCAGGCATTTTTCGTAAAAGTGGTAAAATATTTAAATATTCAACTATCGATATCTCGAGAACTAAGCATTTTTAGTCACATTTTTACTTAATATTTTCTCTTTAGAATACACCATTTATTCCCAATATGTATGGTTTGCCTTTGTAAAAATGCTGCCATTTTCCATAAAAGTGGTAAAATATTTAAATATTCAACGATCGATATCTCGAGAACTAAGCATTTTTAGTAAAATTTTTACTTAATATTTTCTCCTTAGAATACACCATTTGTTCCCAATATGTATAGTTTGCCTTAAATTTTGTGAAAAATGAAGCCATTTTTCGAAAAAGTGGTAAAATATTTAAATGTTCAACGATCGATATCTCGAGAACTAAGCATTTTTAGTCACATTTTTACTTAATATTTTCTCTTTAGAATATGCCATTTATACCCAATATGCATGTTTTGTCTTAAATTTTGTAAAAAGAAAAAAATTAAAATATTAAAATTTTCAACGATTGATATCTCGAAAATAAGATACCGCAATTTAAGTCATTTATAACATATACTTTTTATTTTGTACCAAACTTTTTGTAATTTCCATCAATAATGGCAGAAAATGTGGAATTGTGTTCATATGACGTATGAGCATTTTGTTTATATTTACTTTTCTTTTGTACCATTTTGCTTATTATTTATTTTTTTCGGAGGAATCGGTGATCTTGTGCATTTAAGGGTAAATTACGCTATGGTTATGATGTGTATTGCGTATTCGAAAGTAATTTGCCACAACTCTTAAAATTCAACAACTTGGCAATACTAATGCGGTTATACTGACATGTTGTAGAGCCTTTTCACTCGATCACTCAACTTCGTATGTGAGGCAGAATAAGACAAAAAATGTTTGTGCTATATGTGCTGTGGGCAGTGATGTCAATTGTTGGGCATTCAATTCGTCAAAAAATCGTCACCATTAAACGATCTATTCAAACAAAAGCATAACAAAAGACATTTGAATTCGATTTAATTTCATGAAATTGAGTAAACATAGGAACTAATTAGTCATATAGTTTCCATTTTCCTTAAACATTGATGCATTTTAATGCTTAGTACTAAGTTCATTTCTGCCTAAAGGCCGGTACTATGTCCGGTTTTCGAGTTGAATATCATTTTATTTTCGCGATTATTTACAATCAAAATTTTAAATAAAAATAAATATATTCCTGTGAAATTTTAATCGAATATAGATGAAAAGGACAATGCGTATCGAGTTAAATTATCTGGGTTTAATCGCACTATTATAAACAAAACATTTGTTTCGTGCGATTGCGGTATTTATTTGAAAAAAAAACGGTGCTTCGAAATTCCCATTTACTCTAAATTCAAATATAGTCACCATTTGTTTAAATAAATACCGTGATCGCAAAGGGAAAACATTTTGTAAGTTATTTTCACATTTAAAATATTTAATTTTCTACGATCGTTATCTCGAAAACTAAGCATTTTACGCAAAATTTTTACTCAACATATTTTCTTTAAAATACACCATTTATTCCCAATATGTATGTTTTGTAAAAAATGATGTCATTTTTCGAAAAAGTGGTAAAATATTTAAATTTTAAACGATCGATGTCTCGAGAACTAAGCATTTTTGGGAATATGTTTACTAAACATTTTCTCTTTAGAATACACCACTTATTCCCAATTAACACTATTTGATTTAAATTTTGTAAAAAATGTAGCCAGTTTTCGTAAAAGTGGTAAACTATTTAATTTTTCAACGATCGATATCTCGAGAACAAAGCATTTTTAGTAAAATTTTTACTTATATTTTCTCTTTATAATACACCATTTATTCCCAATATTTATGTTTTGTCTTAAATTTTGTAAAAAATGCAGCCAATTTTCGAAAAAGTGGTAAAATATTTAATTTTCAACGATCGATATCTCGAAAACTAAGGATTTTTTGGCAAAATATTGATGAAATATTTGAACTTTCAACGATCTGAACGATTCAACGATAGGCGACTACAGAGGCCAAAGTTTCGCTTCGATTTGTTTGATATTTTGCCCAGGGAGTAGAACTGATATTACATCTGTGATATCAAAGTTGGTTAAAATCGATTCAGATATAGCTTAAATATATACTTTTCGGCCGATTTACGCTCATATGACCACATTGGCCAAAGTTTTACATTGATTCACGTACAATTTTACATAGGGAGTAAAATTAAGATTATTTATATGCGTGCCGAATTCGGTTGAAAGTGGTTCAGATTCATAGGTTGCTCCTACATATATCTTTCGTCCGATTTACCCTCAGTTGACCTTAGAGGCCAAAGTTTTACTACGATTTACGTCAAATTTTGCACAGGGAGTAGAAATGTCATTGTAGCTATGTCTGGATGGGTTGGTGGAAATCGGTTAAGACTCAGATATAGCTCCGTATTTATCTTTCACCCAATTTATACTCAGTTGACCACAGATGCCAAAGTTTCAATTTGATTTGTGTGATATTTTGCAAAGGCAGTGGAACTGACATTACACGTCACAGTCAGTTGACCATAGAGGCCAAAGTTTTACTCTAATTTACAAAGTTTTTTTCTCAAATTTGCTATACCTGGAATAATTCCTTAAAATCGGACAATATTCAGATATAGCTACCACATACACCTTTTGTCCCTTTTATACACATGTCACCCAATTTACACTCAATTGACCACAGATGGCAAAGTTTCACTTCTATTTATGTGATATTTTGCAAAGAGAGTGGAACTGGCATTACATGTCACAGTCAGTTGACCATAGAGGCCAAAGTTTTACTCAAATTTGCTATACCTGCAATTATTCCTTAAACTCGAACAAGATTCAGATATTGCTACCACATATACCTTTTGCCCCTTTTATACTCATGTGACCACAGAGGTCAAAGCTTTCCCAGATTTAAAGGTGTCATTCTAACTATACAGAAATATATACACAGTTGATATATTTCCCGTATATACATTTGTATTTCTTTCATCCGATTTATATACAGCAGTAAGTTCTGCCTGGCCGAATCTTAAATACCCACCACGATGAATCAAATGTAGATTCCTTTGAAATTTCAGGTGTTTGATGACAGATATTCTTCCAAGCAGAGCAGTTCAACTAGTACACTTCCCGAAGATAAATTTAAAGATTTTACCTATGAAGACTATATCAGATTCGGGATTTATAAGAACCATTTTTGTTTGAGTTTTAGAGGAATCATTAAAATCTCTTGAAAGTGTGCAAGAAACTGATGAAATAACGCCCTGATGTGTAAATCTGTAGATTTTCACCTGCATTATTTAGATGATTACGAGAATTAAAATCTGAATATTTTACTTTCAGTTTCAAGCAATTTTCTTGATCAGTGCGCCTTCTATACCCTCAGGAAGTGAAATCGGTCTATATGGAGGCCTTACAAAATGGACCGCTAAAACCTAAATCTGATTCACGTTTTTGTGTGTCTAAAATACTAGTATTATGGCATTCCAATTTGTCGCAATTCGGACAAAAAACTATAGTTTATAGAAACCCAAGAAGTTAAGTCGGGAAATCGGTTTTATGGGGGCTATACTAAAACATAGACCAATACTCAACAATTTTTTCACACCTCTTTATGGTCCTAAAATACTTCTAGATTTCAAATTTCAGACAAATTGGATAAAAACTACGGTTTCTAGAATCCCAAACAATGAAATCATTTCTTGCATATCTATTTATAGTCATACAAAACCTCCAGATTTTCAATTTCAGGCAAATTGGACAATAACTACGATTTCTACACACCCAAAAAGTAAAATCGCAAGATCGGTCTATATGGGTGCTATACTAAAAAATTGACCGATTCTCACCATTTTAGGTGCACCTCGTAACATAATTCTAGATTTCAAATATCGTGCAAATTGGATAAAAACTACGGTTTCTATAAGCCAAAGAAGTAAAATCGGGAGATCGGTATATATGGGGGCTATACCAAACCATGGACCGATGCTCACCATTTTTGGCACACCTCTTAACCGTCCTAAAACACCTCTAGATTTTACATTTCAGGCTAATTGGATAAAAACTACGGATTCTAGAAGCCCAAGAAGTAAAATCGGGAGATCGATCTATATGGGGGCTATACCAACAAATGGGCCTATACTCACCATTTTTGGCGCACCTCTTAATGGTTCTAAAATACCTCTAGAATTTCAATTTCAGGCAAATTGGACTAAAACTAGGGTTTCTATAAGCCCAAGAAGTAAAATCGGGAGATCGGTCTATATGGGGGTTATACCAAACCATAGACCGATACTCACCATTTTTAGCACACCTCTTTATGGTCTCCAAACACCTCTAGATTTTAAATTTCAGGCAAATTGGATAAAAACTACGGATTCTAGAAGCCCAAGAAATAAAATCGGGAGATCGGTCTATATGGGGGCTATACCAAAAAATGGACCGATACTCACCTTTTTTGGCACACCTCTTTATGGTCCTAAAATACCTCCAGATTTCAAATTTCAGGCAAATTGGATGAAAACTACGGTTTCTATAAGCCAAAGACCCCAAATTGGGAGGTCGGTTTATATGGGGACTATATCAAAACCTGGACCGATATAGCCCATCTTCGAACTTGACCTGCCTGCAGACAAAAGACGAGTTTGTGCAAAATTTCAGCACGATTGCTTTATTATTGAAGACTGTAGCGTGATTACAACAGACAGACAGACGGACAGACGGACATGCTTATATTGTCTTAGAATTTCTCCCTCATCAAGAATATATATACTTCATATAGTCGGAAATCGATATTTCGATGTGTTACAAACGGAATGACAAATTTATTATATCCCCGTCACCATTCTATGGTGGTGGGTATAAAAATTGTGATGCTGTATCAGAGTTTATTTACATTTGTTGATTTGGTGACACAGACAATGTCAGAGGCGATAACTGTGATGAGAATAAACGGCGACATAAATTCAATTTTATTGTAAACAAGTGGCAACATCTTTTTTTAATAAGAAATAATAAAACGTCGATATTTAATAGAAATAATGTATAATTAAGTCTGAAAAGACAAAAAAACACTTTAAATATGATAGAGGTAGGCATTCCAGTACAAATCTCAAAGACAAAAAAAAAGTCCCTGAACTATCAACGTCTCCGAACAATGCGTTGCAATGAAGAAAAACAGCGGGACAGTCCTCAAACAATGCAAATGAGCCCAAACAATGCGCAACGATGAAAAAGTGTCTTCAAACAATGCGCTGAGAGTAAATATATATATATATATATATATATATATATATATATATATATATATATATATATATATATATATATATATATATATATATATATATATATATATATATATATATATATATATATATATATATATATACCCTGACCCAAAACAAATACTTGTGCCAAATTTGAAGTCGATTGGACTACAATTGCGACCTAGACTTTGATCAAAAAAATAAAACAGTTCACTTTTTTTTCGGTGTGATGACAAAATTTTCTCTAAGAATAAAATGTTTCCTATAGATATATAAATAAAATTTTGACAAATAAATTTATCAAGAAATTTTCAATAGAAATAAAATTTTGACAAAATTTTCCCAAAAATAAAATTTTGACAAAATTTTGTATCGAAATAAAATTTTGCAAACTAATTTTTTTAGAAAATCTAAAAAAAAATCCAAATCGGTTTAGATTTCAATATACGTATATTTTTACAATAGTCTTTAAATTAGATATTACGTAATTTTAGCACATTTTGGCTTTGAAAAGTACAATTCTCGTCAACACCATTTATCATCCCTTTAAAATACACGTTTGCAAAGTTGACTAAAAATTGCTTCAAATTTAAATTTTCTCATATTTTTTTTACTAACATTATCTTCCACCTCAGGGTATTAGCCAAATTTAATTTTAGGCCTATAGATTTTGTAGATGTCTAACAAATTTTGTCCAGATCGAGTCAGATTTAAATTGACCGATTTCATATGTTATCGAAAATTTGGATCTACAAAGTGTTGCAGGGTATAATATAGTTTGCCCTTCCCGACTTTCATTTCTTTACTTGCACTGAAAAAAATATTGTCGTGAGGCCAAAGATTTCATGTCCTTAAAATACGAATGCAAATTTTGCTTAGCGTAGAAGATGCATTTCTCCAATATAAAGTTTTTTCTTTGTCCAAAAGTCGATAAACTTTTCAATTAAGTCGTGTTATACTTATAATTAGATGATTGGACTTAAAAATGGGTATAATTACATGAAAGAAAACTTTTTTGGGGTAAGGTCAACTTGACTTTAATAATTCAGAAAAATTCTTTAAAATTAATGAAATTGTCTTTAAATTTGTTGTCTTTTTGCATCTTGACTACAAAGCAAAAAATTGTTCAAAAGTAGGTCATATTTTTCAGCACTTTATTTTAAAGACATTTTTTACTTGAAACATAGCATAATTTCTACTTGAAGTCGTGTCCGAATTTGGAAAATAAAGTTGTCGTTAACTTGTTTTAAAGGACTTTGAAAGCATATGAAGAAAAAAAGCTGAAAAAGCGAAAAATTCAAATTTGCTTCCTAGAGTCAAGAACACAAAACGCAAATTTAAAAGAGAATTGTGTCTTAAAAGTATCCCTAATTGAATTCTCCGTTTCTTTGGCTCGGCATCAATACGAAAATTGTTAAAGTAAAGACAAAATCTTTGGAACCGGGTATGCTTTTTTTTCAGTGTGTTTTCACTAACACTGTGCCTGATCCCAGGTCATCAACCGATGTAAAGTCTAGAGATTTTGTAGATATGTAAAAAGTGTTGTCTGGTTCGGTTTAGATTTAAATATATGTGTATGGGAATAAAATCCTTTATAAGTACAGCTCCCAGCTATTTATGAAATCATTCAGAATTTTGCGGGTTATAATATAGTCGGCCCCATCCGACTTTAGACTTTAGATTTGTAAAGCAATTAATAGTCAAATGAAACAAAAATGCCACACCTTGTCGACGTATGAATATTTATGTGAAAACCAAACAGATGTATATTTCATATTCTTCTCCACCCAATTTAAGGTGCTATGTGCTTATGGAATTTATTTAAAATATTTTTAATAATTGAAAATTCTCATCATATATATATATATATATATATATATATATATATATATATATATATATATATATATATATATATATATATATATATATATATATATATATATATATATATATATATATATATATATATATATATATATATATATATATATATATATATATATATATATATATATGACACTATTAATTGCACTCCTTGTGCAAAATTTAAAGCAAATCAGACTTAAATTCTGGCTTCTGTGGCCAGAATATATCGGGTGAAAGATATATATGGGAGCTATATCTCACACTGCACCGATTTCTTGCAAAAGCAATAGGGTTCTACCGTGACCCAAAACAAATACTTGTGCCAAATTTGAAGTCGATTGGACTACAATTGCGACCTAGACTTTGATCACAAAAATTTGTTCACAGACAGATGGACGGACGGACGTGCCTAGATCGACTCAGGGGCCGGCCCTGAGCAATATTGCCGAAGACACCATATATGTATCTCATCTCCTTCTGGGTGTTGCAAACATATGCACGAACTTATAATACCCTGTTCCACAGTGTGGCGCAGAGTATAAAAATATGGAAAATCTGTATATCTTAAATCATTCTTTGCAATTTCCCAAAAGTGCGTTAATGAATTATCGAACGGTACATATTATTGGAGTTATAGGGAAATGGGAGTCATTTCTAAAATTTTTTCCAATTAGCAGTGGCGATTTTACGAGGCAAGGGGCTAGATCTAGCCAAGATAGGTTAGGTTAGGTTACACTGAAAAAAAAGCATACCCGGTTCCAAAGATTTTGTCTTTACTTTAAAAAATTTGGTATTGATTCCGAGCCAAAGAAGCGGAGAATACAAGTAAGGATACTTTTAAGACACAATTCTCTTTTAAAATCGGGTTTTGTGTACTTGCTTCTAGGAAGCAAATTTTAATTTTTCGCTTTTTCAGCTTTTTTTCTTCATATGCTATCAAAGTTAACGACGACTTTATTTTCCAAATTAAGACTCGACTTCTAGTAGAAATTATGCTGTGTTTCAAGTAAAAAACGTCTTTAAAATAAAGTGTTGAAAAACATGTCCTATATTTCAACGGTTTTTTGCTTTGTAGTCAAGATGCAAAAAGACAACGAATTTAAAGACAATTTCATTAAATTTAAAGATTTTTTCTAAATTATTAAAGTCAAGTTGACCTTAGCCCAAACATTTTTTCTTTCATGTTATGATATCCATTTTTAAATCAAATCACTTAATTATATGGACAATACGACTTCATTGAAAAGTTTATCGACCTTTGGTCAAGGAAAAAAACTTTAGACTAGAGAAATGCGTCTTTTATGCTAAGCAAAATTTGCATTCGTATTTTAAAGACATGAAATCTTTGACCTCACGACAATATTTTTTTCAGTGTAGGTGGCAGCCCGATGTATCAGGCTCACTTAGACTATTCAGTCCATTGTGATACCACATTGGTGAACTTCTCTCTTATCACTAGCCAAGATAAGTGGTGAATTGCGTTTTTTAGGGCAATATTTGGCGAAATCTTCCGCTATGTATACAAATCGGAGCTATATCTAAATCTTAACCGATTTGTCTCTAATTTGGCAAACATTGATAAGATGTTAATTGTTTTTCTTGAGCTTCTAGAAACCATGGATTTTATACGATTTGCCTGAAATTGGATTGGATAGATAGGTGAGCTGAATATGATGAGTATCCGTCCATGTTTTGGTATAGCATGCACACTGAAAACAATATTATCGTAAGGTCAAAGATTTCATGTCTTTAAAATACGAATGCAAATTTTGCTTACCATAGACGGCGCATTTCTCTAACATAACGTTTTTTTTCCTTGTCCAAAAGTCGATAAACTTTTCAATATATTGGCCTTACAATTAAGTGATTTGTCTTAAAAATGGGTATAATAACATGAGACATTTTTTGGGCTAAGGTCAACTTGACTTTAATAATTCACAAAAAATTCTTTAAAATTAATGAAATTGTCCTTAAATTTGTTGTCTTTTTGTATTTAGACTTAAAAATGGGTATCATAACATGAAAGAGAAATTTTTTGGGCTAAGGTCAACTTGACTTTAATTATTCACAAAAAATTCTTTAAAATTAATGAAATTGTCCTTAAATTTGTGGTCTTTTTGTATTTTGACTACAAAGCAAAAAATCGTTCAAATATAGGACATGTTTTCCAGAACTTTAGTTTAAAGACATTTTTTACTTGAAACTTAGCATAATTTCTACTGGAAGTCGAGTCTTAATTGGGAAAATAAAGTTGTCGTTAACTTGTTTTTAAAGGACTTTGATAGCATATGAAAAAAAACGAAAAATTAAAATTTGCTTCCTAGAAGCAAGTACACAAAACTCAAATTTAAAGACAATTAAAAGTGTCCTTGCTTGTATTCTCCGCTTCTTTGGCTCGGAATCAATATCAAAATTTTTAGACTAAAAATATAAAATATTTGGAACCGGGCATGCTTTTTTTCAGTGCATATAGACCAATTGATTTGACTTCATGGGCTTCTAGAAACCGTAGTTCTTATCTGATTTGCCTGAAATTGAACTGTACTAAAAATAGTGTGTATTGGTCCATGGTTTGGTACACTGAAAAAAAAGCATACCCGGTTCCAAAGATTTTGTCTTTACTTTAAAAAAATTGGTATTGATTCCGAGCCAAAGAAGCGGAGAATACAAGTAAGGATACTTTTAAGAAACAATTCTCTTTTAAAATCGGGTTTTGTGTACTTGCTTCTAGGAAGCAAATTTTAATTTTTCACTTTTTCAGCTTTTTTTCTTCATATGTCATCAAAGTCCTTTAAAAACAAGTTAACGACGACTTTATTTTCCAAATTAAGACTCGAAATTATGCTGTGTTTCAAGTAAAAAACGTCTTTAAAATAAAGTGTTGAAAAACATGTCCTATATTTGAACGATTTTTTGCTTTGTAGTCAAGATGCAAAAAGACAACAAATTGAAAGACAATTTCATTAAATCTAAAGAATTTTTCTGAATTATTAAAGTCAAGTTGAACTTCGCCCAAACATTTTTTCTTTCATGTTATGATACCCATTTTTAAGTGAAATCACTAAGGACAATACGACTTCATTGAAAAGTTTATCGACTTTTGGACAAGGAAAAAAACTTTATATTAGAGAAATGCGTCTTCTATGATAAGCAAAATTTGCATTCGTATTTTAAAGACATGAAATCTTTGACCTCACGACAATATTTTTTTCAGTGTAGAGTTCCCATATAGACCAATCTACCGATTTGACTTTTTGGTCTTCTATAGACCTCAAGTTTTATACCATTTGCTTGAATATTATAAAGTAGTGATATTTGAGATCCGAAAGTAAGTGTACCGGATATGGTGTGTATCGGTCTATGGTTTGGTATAGCCCCGATGTATATCAATCTATCGATTTTACTGCTTGGGCTTATGGTATATAAACCGTAGTTTTTATACGATTTGTTTAAACGCTGGGACGTGTGAATCTTCCCGACCGTATTCTATACTGCTGTTGGACATATCGCTCTATACGCCCATGGAACATAATTTCTGCCGTTTTTCATATGTTTGGATGTGAAAATTATATGTTTGGAACTAACATTTTTTAATACAATATTTTTAAATGCAAGCATTTAATGTTCAAAAACTAGCATAACATGTTTGGGACATATATGCTAATATGTTAGATTATATTATGTTTGGGACATGAAATGTTTGTAAATATAATATGCTTAGATGCAAACATATATTAATTTGGAAACAGCCAATAAACATATATGTATTTAGAAAGAGAGAAAATAATGGATGTAACCAATTGACGCCTTAAAAATATATCCACACAAAGAAAATTTAATTCAAAATGTTTTCTACCAGTGTATGCCCAAAGGTGAAACATAATATATTTGAACAATACAAACAATATTTTGTTTGGTCCAATACTGAAAATATATATGCTTGAAGCAAAATATGTTTGGGGTATATGTTACAGAAGCGATTTTTTTTTTTAGGGTGCATGGGACTGGTAAGGCAGCGATAAAATTGATTATGGTTGGATATCCACCACTATGAAATGGTTTGCCGTTTACCATAGTTTATGACTGGATACAAAATATGTATTTAAAATAGAGTTATTTCTTTCCTACCACCCTGTACATGTGCTTGAATAGTTATACAATAATCTATTTTCTTTTCATTATGAATTTGCAAATGTATATGATTTGCAAAATGTTGCATAGTTACCACAATGTTTTCACACAAATAAATTATATACATACATAAATTATTTATTATTAAAAATAATAGAAACTTAAATAAATAAATAAAGAGAAAACTAAACAAAACGAAGTGTATATATAAATTGTTTCATTAGCATCATACCGATAAAGATGAGAATGCTTTAAATGCATTCACTCTAAAGCACTAACACACTTAAACACATACATGTATATGCATTTGTATTAAACTACACTAGTGTACACAGAAAAAACTGAAGCAAAATAAAAATCAATTATTGGCATAATTGAATGAAAAAATTATATCAAATACGATTTTTATTAAGTCAAACATGAAAACAATTGGTTGAATGAAAAACTGGCAAAAATATCAAAATTCACTGGTAATTGAATTCACAACACATCAATTACTATGTTCAATTGGACCAAGTATAAAAGTTATTGATTTAAGTATAATGCGTAATTGCCTGATAAAACTGTTTGTGACGTTGCTACGTAACGAAAAATAAATTAATACAAACAATAAAATGTCATTTATTGTTATTATTAAGAATCTTCTTAAGAAAATGGTCGAATTTACCCGCAAATAAACCGTGGTATCGGTACCCCGATTCGAAATGTTAACATTTACAAAATTTTTGGGGCACCATATTGTATTTTTATCGCAGGTAAGTACCTTTATCTAAATACCAGTTTTTTTTTTGGTCAAGGGCGTTTTTTGGAAACAACACTGAAAGAATTCTCTTCGTAAAAATGAACATTTTCATTGTGAGTCTAACCTGTGACGTGTTGGTAGAATTCTTTCTCTCTCTCAAGCACATTCAAGAAATACTCATGTACGTTCACGCAAACAGAACTTTTAAAGACGATTAACGGTTCACAACAATTTTTAGACTCACGAGAATTCTCGTGACTTCGACTATTAGTCGGGATCACGACGAAAGTATCACAGCACAAACTTTTTACTATGGAAAGTTAATTTAATATATTTTGTACATATTTCTACGTTCGTAAAATTTTTAAAATTCGCTGAAAACTTTAATAAAATATCTAAATGATTTCTTTCGTTGTATAAACTTACACACATCCTGAATTGGGTCGTTTAAAAACTTGCGAATAAGCTTTGGAATATATATACAATTACATTCTTTCTATTTTGTTTTTGCAATTAGTTCGTGTACACGTCAAATTGCCCTATTAATGGATATAAGCCGACTGTCAAAAATATGTGGCCTAGAGGAAATTGTGTTTACTTCGAAAACGGGGATTTCGAAGATTTCTTCCCAGCAACAGAAGGTAAAATCATGTAAAACTTTGAAAAATTTTCGAAACTTTGAAATGAATAGATGTTTGTATTACAGAAGAGCAGGATGCCTAAACAAATCGCATATAAATGAGGAAGATTTTGGAAATTCCAGCAGGTGGTACAGATAATTCAAAAATTTTGTGAGTTAGCCTGTTAAATACGTCGTTTATACTGAATATTCTGTATTTTTCTACCAAACATGTACTTCGCTGTATTTTCAATTATACATATTTTCAGAATTTCTTTTTTATAATAAAATGCTTAAAACTTTTTTCAGAGTGTATTTGTATAATTTTCTTAAATTAATATAGATTATATAGTACAAAGATTGTATTGATTAACATCGTAATAAACACAATTACGATAGTAATTGTATAGGTTACAAAATTCTATAAACATTGTACTCAGTTCAATTACGACTGTAATTGAAAACACTATATACTTCAAATACTAATGTATTTGGATTGAGTACTATGTCATTTGAATATTTTGACAAATTCCAATTACATTTATACTCAACGCAAATATTACTTCATTTGAAAATAGTTTTATGACAACCTTACAATTTGGGTAATTGGATTTACAATTTTCGTCATAAGCTGAAAATCAAATACAAAAATAATTGAATTCACAATTTTTGTATTTGATTCAATTATTCACTTTTTTCTGTGTATGTACTTCATACATACCATTGCATTTAGCAACAAAATATTTGCATAGTCGAAAGCATTGCAAATATTTTATCGGTCAAGTGACTATAATTGTGTGTTAATTAGCAGTCCTTTCATTGCAATACAATATGCCAATTTAGAGAAATGAAACAATGAGCTCCATAAATGAGCTTAGATTTGATACAGCAATGGTATATCAAATATCAACATGCTTAAATATAGATTTTTTATTGGAAAAACATGTATTCAAAAAAAAATCCTTTTAAAATACTTCCAAGGACATTTCACATCAAATTTGTTTTTACAAAACAACGAAAATAAAATTAAAAATGTCACTCTTAATTGCCCACTTCTATGGTGGTGTTTTTAATGGTTTTTGAAGGTTTTGCAAATTAAGAGAATTAATGAGGATGGAAAACATATATATTTATACCGTAATAAAAACCAGGGCTGTGGAGCCGGAATCGGAGTCGGAGTCTTGGAGTCGGAGTCTGAAGATTTTGCTGGAGTCGGAGTCGTAAAAATTTTGCTCGACTCCGACTCCGGCTAAACCAAATTTTTTAAAACACTTCACATTTTTGTTACTAAGCAAGTTTTTACGCAAATTAGTTTCCATTGCGTTATTCATTCGATCAATATACAGCATGATTGTAAATGAAAATCAACTTCCAATTACGGCTATCTTTTTATGTTTCCTAGAATGTTAGACTAGCAGATGGGCTGGATCGATCCATTTTAATGCCCATATCAATTTATTTGAAATATTTCGAACAATCGAAATTTTTTTTTTTAAATTTTATTTTAAGGCCATATACATATGTGGAATATTGACAGAAAATTTTTTCAAAGTTGTTTTTTATAGAAAATTTTGTCAAAATGTTACTTCTATAAAAAGTTTTGTCAAAATTTTATTTCTATAGTAAATTTTGTCAAAATTTTATTTCTATAGAAAATTGAGTCAAAATTTTGTTTCTATAGAATATTTTGCAAAATTTTATTTCTATAGAAAATTTTGGAAAATTTGGTTTGTTACACAAAAAAATTTTCAAAATTTTATTTCTATTGATAGCTTTATTTCTATAAATTTAAGTCAAAATTTTATTTCTATAGAAAATTTTGCTAAAATTGTATAGTAATAGACTTTTTTATTAGAAAATTTGGTCAACATTTTGTTTCTACAGAATATTTTGCAAAATTTTATTTTTATAGAAAATTTTGCAAAATTTTGTTTGTTACACAAACATTTTTTCAAAATTTTATTTGTATTGATAATTTTATTTCTATAAAAATTTAAGTCAAAATTTTATTTCTATAGAAAATATTGCAAAAATTTTATAGTAATAGATTTTTTATTAGAAAATTTGGTCAAAAATTTATTTCTATAGAAAATTTTGTCAAAATGTTATTTCTATAGAAAATTTCATTTCATTTCATTTATGTATTTCGGTCTATGGATATAAAAAATCCTTACAGACTATGGCTTAAATCTAAAAATATATTAAATCTAATTTCATTAGGAAATTACGCAATGGAATCGAAAAATCTAAATCTGTACTTGAAATTCGATTGAATTCTATCAAAGCTCTTTCCACTGGCTCATTAATAGAATATTTACTTCTGTGTAAATATTCTATCTTTTATGTTGACGTAGCATACGAGATGGAACATTAAAGTTTAAATTACCCAATAAATTAATACAATCCACAATGTTATTAACTAATTTATAGATAAATAATTGACATAAGTAAAGTCTTCTATTCTCAAGAGTTTTTAGAGATATCAATCTGCATCAATGTACGAAGGTTCAGGAGCACTAAAATTTATTGACCGCAACATGATTTCAAAGCCTTTTTTTGAACACGCTCTATTCTATTTGTGTACTTCTCATAAAAAGGATTCCAAATGAAGCTAGCATATTCAAGTTTGGATCTCACGATAGACATATAAACAAGTTTAACGGTATAAGGATCAGAGCATTCTTTACAATTTCTTTTGACAAAAGCTAACAATGCATAAGCCTTTGGAATAGTAAAATCTAGATGTGGAGCAAAAGTAAATTTGCAGTCAAATACAACACCAAGGTCTCTAATCTCATCTACCTTTCTCAGCGCCTTAGAGTCCAAATAATAATCGAAACACACTGGACTTTGACACTTACTAAATGTAATATTAAAACATTTAGACACATTGATCTCAAGACAATTCAAAACACACCAGCGGAAAATATTTCGCAAATCTTCTTGCAATTTAATACAATCACAGATTGAATTTACACGCAGATAAACTTTCATATCATCAGCATATAACAATAAATTTGCCCATTTGACATAATCCGATATATCATTAATAAACAAAATGAATAATAAAGGACCTAAAATACTTCCTTGTGGTATACTAGACATCGCTTTATAAACATATGACTTATACGAATCAATACTAACAGAACATAATCTATTATTCAAGTAAGAAGATATCCAATCCAAAAAAATTGAGTGAAATCCTAACATAGAAAGTTTACTAATTAAAATTCTGTGTAAAACTTTATCAAAAGCCTTTGAGAAGTCAGTATAAATGACATCAATAGAATAACCCAATTCAAAATTGGAAATGCAGTACTGGGAAAAACAGGACAAAATTGTCACAGAACGACCACGCACGAACCCATGTTGGTAAGGGGATATACGCACGAACCCATGTTGGTAAGGGGATAAAGATGAAATGCTCAAAAATCTTTGACATATTACACAACTTAGAAATAGCACGGTAATTCATTATATTATCCTTTGACCCACTCTTATATACGGGAGTGATTGACGTAACCTTCCACTTATCTAAAAATAAGCCACTACTAAGAGATCTATTAAAAAGATATAGCAAAGGGGTGATTAAAGATTCAGAACATTTCTTTAAGAAGAAAGCACTGAGACCGTCACTATCTATCCTATGAGTATTCTTCAGCTTAGACAAACCATAACATATGTCATCCTTAGAAAGACTTAAGCACCCAAAATTAATCGTTGAATTGTGGCCAGGTAACATAAACGAAGAATTACAGTTCGTATCGGAAATAAAATTTTCCTTGAAAAAATCAGCAAATAAATTGACTGATTCAGATATCGAGTTTGACGACCGATTACCAAGATACATTCTAGTAGGATAATCAAGATATTTTTTCTTGGAATTTATGAAACTCCAAAAAGCTTTGGGATCAGTTTTTATATTCGATTCAAAGTTGGAAATATATTGCTTATACAAAAACTTGTTTAAGAAATTGAATTCTCGAACATATCTTTCGTACATTGATTTATGCTGATCATTACCCGTTTTTTTAAAAAGTTTAAAAAATTTATTTCTTTTATACTTTAAATTTTTTAATCCTTTCGTGTACCACGGCAATTTGTGCAATTTAGGCTTTAAAAATGGAACATTTCTAGTACAAATTGATTTAATCTCATCCAAAAATTTATCGTAGCATTCACTCAAATTACAATCATTAAAAATAAGATCCCAATTAACTGAAACTAGTAAATTATTAATTAATTCATAATTACAATTTTTAAAATCAAACCCTATATTAACATTTTTATATTCAGGAAAAACATAAAATCCAACAGATATCTCTAGAGCTTTATGATGCATATCAGCTCTACAAAATGGGTATAAACACTCACTGATATGAAATTTTAAATCCTTATCAATAAATACCAAATCTAAGATTCTAGCTAATTCATTACGAATATGGTTAATTTGAATCAAATTCAATGAATAAAATCCATCAATTAAATTAATCTCATGTACCTTATTGATATTGGAAGCAATAGTAGCTTCAGAATAGCAATCTACAGTCCAAATAACTTTATTGAGGTTAAAATCCCCCAAAATTAAAAATTTACCTTCATTAAGTTCTGATGCCAAATCAAGTACATTCTGAACATGAATATTGTATACATGGTCAGAACTATTAGGTGGAATATAAGATACTACAATATACAACAAACAATCAATACCTACAACAGATACACACAATTGTTCAATTAACGTGTCCGTATTAGGCAAAATACAAAGAGAAGAAGATAAATGTCGTTTAACAGCAACTAATATTCCACCCCTTGAACAATTACAATTCACAAAATCTCTATCTCGACGATATATTGAATATAATTCCTGCTTGAATATTTCTTCACTCTAAAAATCTTCATTAAGCCACGTCTCAACTAGCACAATTACATCATACATAGATTTTAATGACTCATTATAAACATCCAATACCTTCGAACGCATACCACCCATGTTTTGGTAGTAAACAGTAATGTCTCGAAATTTACATCGATCATTACAAACGCCAACAGAATTTAAGTGATTCTGTTTTCCATTTGTTGTTTCTTTAAAAAATCAAATGGACGTACACGAACATTAGAGGGCCATAACGAAGGCTTGAAAAGTTCATTATCAAACCTAGCTGATATACCTAGCTTAAATGATATCTTATAAAGACTATGTACATCAACATCTCTTTTAACTAAACTATAACATTCAATATCATGTCTGCTTACTTTCGCGTATTTTTCAACATAATTTACAATGTCATCTTTAGTAACAGTAGGCTTAAAAGACGAAATGTGTACCCACTTCTTGCTTGCTATGACTTCCAACTCATCGTTATTTCGGTCACCAAAAATCGCTCTTTTACTCTTTTTATTCGCATTAAAATTCCTCAACAATTTATTTGTTGGGTTATCACTCTCCGTTCTATTTGTGAGAGCAGAATGTTCACTAACATCATCTCCCATTCTCGGATTAGCAATTACAACTGTACCCACTGCACCAGTTTTACTATGTTGCCAAATATCACATTCATTAGATTGAATCTCATTAGCAGCTCTATTCCCAGGAACAGAAGATTGATTTAACACAGAATGGCTATTAATTTGAATCTGAGTATTCTCAGAGTCGTTAGCAATAACATGATATGTAGAACCAAACGACAAAACAGTAGCAGTGGCATCACCTCGTTCACTCGACAATGCATTACTCTCCTCAACAGTAGCAGTAGCAGCGGCATCACCTCGTTCACTCGACAATGCATTACTCTCCTCAACAGTAACAGTAGCAGCGGCATCAACTCTTTCAATAGGCATAACACGAGAAGATTGCGAATTCTCAACAGTGTTCTCAGTAGATTCAAATTTGTTGGTAAACAAAACGAATCGATGTTTAAGCTCAGCAAATTCATTTGATAATTTTGTAACTACAGCAACAATGTCTTTAGACGTATTAGCACAACTATTGCAATTAAAGACTATATTTTTAGAAGACTTTAGTAGCTTATATTCAAAGTCATTTTCAATGCCTGCACACATTTTATGAAATTTAGATGTGCAAATCTGGCACTTTACGAAAATATTACTAACAAGCGCTTTAAAGGAAACAGCACAGCACTGAGACGGCATTATGATGCGTCCTATACAAACGAAAGCTCAAGCTTAACTGAGCAAGCTCAAGCTTAATTTAGTTGTTTCTGTAGAATATTTTGCAGAATTTTATTTACTACACAAAAATTTTTGTAAATTGTATTTGTATTGATAATTTTTTCAAAATTTTATTTCTATAAGAAAAAATTGTTAAATTTTATTTCTATAGCAAATTTTCTCAAAATTTTTTTCTTACTGATGCTCACTGATACTCACTGCTATAAAGAATGTATTCAAAATTTTATTAATATAGAAATATTTTTTTCTATATAAAATTTAGTCAACATTTTATTTCTATAGAAAATTTTGCAAAATTTTGTTTGCTACACAATTTTTTTTTTAATTGTATTTCTATTGATAATTTTTTCAAACTTTTATTTCTATAAACAATTTTGCCAAATTTTATTTCTATAAACATTTTATTCAAAATTATATAGAAATAAAATTGGTCAAAATTTGATTTCTATAGAAAATTTTGCCAACATTTTATTTCTATAGAAAATTTAGTCAAAATTTTTTTTACTAGACAAACATTTTGTCCAAAATTTTATGCTCACTGATACTTACTGCTTAGTAGAAAACTTGTAGAAATTACTCAAATTTTCAAATTTTTCAATGAATGAATGTAGATCTAAATACAAAGTTGTGCAGAGTATATTATAATCGGCCCGCCCGACTTTAGACTTTCCTTGCATTTTTATTTTTTGTTAAAATTGTGTTACGTCCCATAACGTTAGATTTAAATTTTAAGTACATAGATTTTGTAGAAGTATACACAATTTTGTCTAAATCGATTCAGATTCAAATTCATGCATATGGGAATATAAACCTTTATATAGCTCGCAACAAATTTAAATGATTTGAGATAGTATCAATAATTTTGGTCCACAAATACTATACTGTTGGTATCTTCTGATATTATGATGGGTATTTATATGATTATTTTATTTATTAGACATTGCCCTAAATTTGAAATATAGAGTTCAATTCGCATCTAATGTGAAATTAAGACTTTTTTTGCACACATAAATAAATACGATACTTTATATCGATCCACTTAAGGTACCCCCACAATAGAACTACAAATTGGTGGTATTAAAATGAGATTTAGTTATATTACCCGGAGTCGACTCCGCAGTCGGAATCGGAGTCGAGCTGATGAAAAATGCTGGAGTCGGAGTCGGAGTCGAACAAAATTGGCTCGACTCCGCAGCCCTGATAAAAACTATATGTAGCATTAAAAAAAATATTACAAAAACTCTTTAATAAACAAGTATATACGACAGTAAGTTCGGCCAAGCCGAAGCTTATGTACCTTCCATGGATTGCGTAGAAACTTATTCTAAACACTGCCATCCACAATCGAATTACTTGAGTTGCGGTAATGCTTGCCGATGGCAAGGTATCTCAAAAGTTCCCAACACCGTCTTCTAAATTGTAAGTAAGTCCATACGTGGTATATATTAAATTAAACAAATATATACAGCAGTAAGTTCGGCCGGGCCGAATCTTAAATACCCACCACCATGAATCAAATATTATAGTTTCCTGTGAAAATTTCAGGGGGATTTGATGACAAGCAGACAACCAGTACACTTCCCGAAGATAAAATCAAAGATTTTACCTATGAAGACTAGATCAGATTCTGGATTTATAAGAACCATATTTGTTTGAGTTTTAGAGGAATCATAAACATCGTGTGCAAGTGTGCAAAAAAACGATGAAATAACGCCTTGATTTAAAAGCTAACATAACATCTGTAAATTTTTGTCCCCATTATTTAAATGATTACCAGAAGTAAAATCTGGAAAGTGCACAGTGCACATGGACCGATATTCACCATTTTCGGCACACCTCTTTATGTTCCTAAAATACTTCTAGACTTTAAAATTTCATGCAAATTTGAAAAAAAAACTATGGTTTCTAAAAGCCCAAGAAGTAAAATCGCGAGATCGGTCTATTTGGGAGATAAACCAAAACATTTTCGGTTCTCATATTTAAGGTCCTAAAATACCTCTAGATTTCCCATTTCAGGTAAATTAGATAAAAACTACGGATTCTAGAAGCCTAAAAAATAAAATCATTTCTTGCACACCTAATTGTATTCCTAAAACCTCCAGATTTTCGATTTCAGGCAAAGTGGACAACAATTACGGGTTCTAGAAGCCCAAAAGTAATATCGGGAGATCGGTCTATCTGATATACTCATATACTCACCATTTTCGGCATACCTTTTTATGGTCCTACAATACCTCTAGATTTCCAATTTGAGGCAAGTTGCATAAAAACTACGGTTTCTATAAGCCTCTTGGGCTTAAAATCCGGAGATCGGTCTATATGGAGCCTATATAAAAACATTGTGCGATACTCATCATTTTCAGTACACCTCTTTAGCTTTTTAAAATACCTCTAGATTTCTAATTTCAGGCAAATTGGATAAAAACTACAGATTTTAGACGCCCAAGAAGTAAAAACTGGAGATCGGTCTATATGGGGGTTATACCAAAACATCGACCGATACTCACCATTTTCGGCACACCTCTTTATTGTTCTAAAATACCTCTAGATTTCCAATTTCAGGCAAATTGGATAAAACCTACGGATTCTATAAGCCCAAGACCCCATATCGGGAGATCGGTCTATATGGGGGATATACCAAAACCTGGACCGATACTAACCATTTTTAGAGCACCTCTTTATGGTCCTAAAATACCTCTAGATTTCAAATTTCAACCAAATTGGATAATAACTACATCCATAGAAAAAATCATGAACGGCGTTGTCATTTCAAAACGTTTCGTTCATGAAAGTGAATCAACACACATGTGTTGTCAAACTGAGAACTGACGGGGTCAATCTGACAACGTTAAAATGACACCATCCGTTGTCAAAACAACAACGAGCGTTCATGATCTGAAAACGTAATGGTTACGAATTTATAAACAAAATTAAAAAAAGATTTCCGCTACCGTGACTCGAACCTGTGTTGTGTGCACCATACGAGTTAAGAAACGCTTTAGCTCATTGCACCACCGGCGGAGTTGTCATAACAACGTCTAACGATTATTTTAAGAATTTTCATGGAAAAAGAAAAATGAATGCCGTTCATGAATCGTGAACGCCCGTGGACAAAATCGTGAACATTCCGTTTTGATTTTTTGTGAACGTTTCCGTTTCATTTTGTTACCGTCCGTTCACGATTGTGGAACGCAATTTTTCTATTAGTGTACGGATTCTAGAAGCCCAAGAATAAAATCGGGGAATCGTCTATATGGGGGCTATACCTAAACATCACCCGATAGTCACCATTTTTGGCACACCTTTTTATGGTGCTAAAATACCTCTAGGTTTCTAATTTCAGGCGAATTGGATACAAACTATCGATTCTAGAAGCCCTAGAAATATAATCGGAAGATCGGTCTTTATAGGGGCTATACCAAAACATGGACCGATACTCACCATTTTTGGCACACCTCTTTGTGGTCATAAAATACCTCTAGATTTCCAATTTCAGACAAATTTCAGGCAAATAGAAACTAAGGTTTTTATAAGCCCAAGACCCCAAATCGGGAGGTCGGTTTATATGGGGACTATATCAAAACTTGGACCGATATAGACCATCTTCGAACTTGACCTGCCTGCAGACAAAAGACGAGTTTGTGCGAAATTTCAGCACGATTGCTTTTTTATTGAAGACTGTAGCGTGATTACAACAGACAGACAGACGACCAGACAGACAGGCATACGGACAGACGGACATGGCTATATCGTCTTAGAATTTCTCCCTGATCAAGAGTATATATACTTTATATAGTCGGAAATCGATATTTCGATGTGTTACAAACGGAATGACAAACTTATTATACCCCCGTAACCATTCTATTTAATCGGTCTAAATACGTATATAATTCTGTTTGACAAAATTTTCTATAGAAAAAAAAATTGACAAAATTTTCAATGGAAATAAAATTTTGACAAAATTTTCTATAGAAATAAAATTTGTTTAGTTTTGTTAGTTGACCTTTGGAATTTTACAATTTTGGGATTATTTGTTTGGCTTGAGGTCATGGACTAATGAAAAATGCTGGTGTTAATGTTTTTATACCCACCACCATAGAATGGTGACGGGGGTATAATAAGTTTGTCATTCCGTTTGTAACACATCGAAATATCGATTTCCGACTATATAAAGTATATATATTCTTGATCAGGGAGAACTTCTAAGACGATATAACGATGTCCGTCTGTCCGTCTGTCTGTTGTAATCACGCTACAGTCTTCAATAATGAACAAATCGTGCTGAAATTTTGCACAAACTCGTCTTTTGTCTGCAGGCAGGTCAAGTTCGAAGATGGGCTATACCGGTCCAGGTTTTGATATAGTCCCCATATAAACCGACCTCCCGATTTGGGGTCTTGGGCTTGTAGAAATCGTAGTTTTTATCCAATTTGCCTGAAATTTTAAATCTAGAGGTATTTTATGACCATAAAGAGGTGTGCCAAAAATGGTGAGTATCGGTCCATGTTTTGGTATAGCCCCCATATAGACCGATCTCCCGATTTTACTTCTTGGGCTTATAGAAACCGCAGTTTTTATTCAATTTACCTGAAATTGGAAATCTAGAGGTATTGTAGGACCACAAATACGTGTGCCAAAAATTGTGAGTATCGGTCTATATTTTGGTATAGCGCCCATATGGACCGATCTCCCGATTTTACTGCTTGGGCTTATAGAAACCGCAGTTTTTATTCAATTTACTTGAAATTGGAAATCTAGAGGAATTGTAGGACCACGAATACGTGTGCCAAAAATTGTGAGTATCGGTCCATGTTTTGGTATGGTCCCCATATAAAACGACCTCCCGATTTGGGGTCTTGGGCTTATAGAAACCGTAGTTTTTATCCAATTTGTCTAAAATTGGAAATCTAGAGGTATTTTATGACCATAAAGAGGTGTGCCGAAAATGGTGAGTATCGGTCCATATTTTGGTAAAGCCCCCATATAGACCGATTTCCCGATTTTACTTCTTGGGCTTCTAGAATCCGCAGTTTTTATCCTATTTGCCTGAAATTGGAAATCTAGAGGTATTTTCGGGTCATAAAGAGGTGTGCCGAAAACGGTGAGTATCGGACCATATTTTAGTATAGCCCCCATAAGAACGATCTCCCGATTTAACTCCTTGGGGTTCTAGAAACCGTAGTTTTTATCTGATTTGCCTGAAATTGTAAATATTCTGGTATTTTAGGCTCAAAAAAACGTGTATCGGATTAAGTTTTTATTGGTCCATTTGGTAATGCCTCCATATAGACCGACTGCACTTCTTGAGGGTGTATAAGGCGCACTGATCATGAAATTGCTTAAAACTCAATGTAAAATTTCCAGATTTTACTTCTACAGATTTAAGATTTCAAATCAAGACGTTATTTTATAATTTTCTTGCACACTTACAAGCGATGTTAATGATTCCACTAAAACTCAAACAAAAATGGTTCTTATAAATCCAGTCCTCATAGGTGAAATCTTTAAATTTATCTTCGGGAAGTGTCCTCAAGTCCTCAAGCCCTCCCGAAATTTCAAAGGAAACCCTAATATTTGGTTAATGGTGGTGGGTATTTAAGATTCGGCCCGGCCGAACTTAGTTCTGTATATACTTGTTTTTTTATTACTTTTTTATTATTGAAATATTGCTGTTCTCGAATATTTCGATACACCAGCGGTGATCATCTTCAGCGAGATATTATATTTTACAAAGTAATAGACTTTCTCCTTACAATGCTCATGTCTAACTCATGTTTAACAAAATTTTCTATAGAAATAAAAATTTTACAAAATTTTCTATAGAAATAGAATTTTGACATTCTGTCATAGGTGGGAGAGTATAAAATTTACATTAAAAGAGCATTATAATACAAAATAAATCTTCACTTTTGCAAATTGACATTTCCATTTCGTAAATATTTTTTTCTTATCTACCATCTATTAGAGTGAAAAAATATGTTTTTTGTTTTTAAGTTAATTATAGTACCCCCAAACTATCTTAATAGATGACACATTTTATAAATGACACTATTTACACTTCGATAGTGTCCATCGTCTTACATTGCAATTTCTTAACATCCATAGTCAGTTCCAATTCATTACACTCTCATTCTCTACAAATCCTTGATATAATTTGCATCACAGCATCTATCCAATCATTATGGACAACCCTTCCCTCCAACCAGGATAAAAAGCAACAAACAAACAAATCTCCGTAAAAGTAATCATGGAAAATCTCATAAGACTCCTTTTGTTTAGTGGAAACCATTCATTAGACGTAATCTTATAATCCTCTTGGTGTAGTTGAAAAGTTTTCTGCTAGAGTGTAGTGTATAGTAAGTTCTGGAGTTTTCTTCGAAGAACTATTAAAGCAATGGGGTTACTTTGATTGAATGTAATTTGAAAAGGGAAAAAATAATAAAAACAAAAGTAAAAGTAAATCATAAAGAATAATTTTTTTCTTAAAGTTGTTTTTAGTATATAGCTGAAATATGTAAATCATAAAATATTGTCTAGTGACAAATTTCAATGAGAGTTATGATTATACCATATTTTCCAAAGAAGGAAAATGTCGTTTCTCCACTTAACCAGTTTTATGTAAAATACTGACATTTGGAAAAATGCTGAAGAAGGTTGCCATGTTGGAGTCATTGTTAGTTTAACAACGAAAAAAGTTGTTGTAGTTAATTTTTAAAAATTTTTAAGAGAGTTTTCTCACCCCAATGAAAATTTCTTTAACGTAGGTATAAATTTCAATGGCCATAGCGATAACTACAATGCTAACTAAAACAAAAGAAACTTGTCCTACACTTCTCAGAAATAGAATAATAGAAATAATAAGTAGTGAACTAAGGCGTTGGTAATATGATAATGATTTTTTCCTTTACTTATATGAGAAGTAAGAATTTCGTAAATGGCAGTTCCATATTCAAAAAATCTGTAAATTCTCCTTATTGTAACAGCGCGTATAAAAATAAAAACAAGTATATACAGCACTAATTTCTGCCGGGCCGAATTTTAAATACCCACCACCATGAACCAAATATTTGGGTTTCCTTTGAAATTTCAGGAGGGCTTGAGGACTTGAGGACACTTCCCGAAGATAAATTTAAAGTTTTCACCTATGAGGACTATATCAGATTCTGGATTTATAAGAACCATTTTTGTTTGAGTTTTAGATGAATCATTAACATCTCTTGTAAGTGTGCAAGAAAATTATAAAATAACGTCTTGATTTGAAATCTTAAATCCGTAGAAGTAAAATCTGGAAACTTTTTTAAAGCAATTTTAATGATCAGTGCGCCTTCTACACCCTCAAGAAGTGAAGTCGGTCTATATGGAGGCATTACCAAATGGACCGATAAAAACTTAATCCGATAAACGTTTTTGTGAGCCTAAAATACCAGAATATTTACAATTTCAGGCAAATCAGATAAAAACTACGGTTTCTAGAAACCCAAGGAGTTAAATCGGGAGATTGTTCTTATGGGGGCTATACTAAAATATGGACCGATACTCACCGTGTTCGGCACACCTCTTTATAACCCGAAAATACCTCTAGATTTCCAATTTTAGGCAAATAGGATAAAAACTTCGGATTCTAGAAGCCCAAGAAGTAAAATCGGGAAATCGGTCTATATGGGGGCTATACCAAAATATGGACCGATACTCACCGTTTTAGGCACACCTCTTTATGACCCGAAAATACCTCTAGATTTTCAATTTCAGACAAATTGGATAAAAACTACGGTTTCTATAAGCCCAAGACCCCAAATCGGGAGGTCGTTTTATATGGGGACCATACCAAAACATGGACCGATACTCACAATTTTTGGCACACGTATTTGTGGTCCTACAATACCTCTAGATTTCCAATTTCAGGTAAATTGAATAAAAACTGCAGTTTCTATAAGCCCAAGGAGTAAAATCGGTTGATCGGTCTATATGCACAGAGAATACAGATTGGTTGTGACAATCGAATTTATTGCCAACCTCCTTTTGGCAGTTGTAGCAACTACCAGTTGGCAGTTGTGTCACCCGACTTATTCGGTCGACACAACCAATATCTCATATGGTGTTGGTTGGGTCTGCAAGACGATATCGGTTATAGTTACCTTCATCATTCGGTCGGGTGGACCATTTCTATTTGTAGGTACAATCGAATTCGGAAATAATTTATTTCCACTACCACTTACTTATAAAACACATATATATATTTGTTATTGATTTATATTTATTTAAAGTCATATTAAATTATAGGATAACCATAACATAAATACATGTATTAGTGAATGCAAGTATTTGAATGATGTTCATGAGTATGGATGTAGGGAGTGTGTGTAAAACATATCATAAAAATGATTTACACACACATGTGCGTGAGCACGTGTAAAATTTCACTGACGTGCACACATCTAATAACTCTATAGGGTCCATATTAAAAATATTGGCACATGTAACCCATTATGAGGATTTAAACTTCAAAGCAGTCAAAAATAAAAACAAGGGAACGGACAGTACGGGGGCTATATCACAAACAAGGACCACTATTTACCATATTAATTAATTTTTTGGTTGTCTCAAAATTTGTATGAATTTGTATTTAGTTTTACTTTAAGTTCGAGTAAACTGGACTGATACCGACAGTGTCCGGCACATCTGATTATCAACACCTTCTTTAGAAACATCCGATTCCAAATTGCAACTTTTATGGTGGAAGTTTTTTAATGTTTTTGTAACCTTTACGAATGATTTGTTCGCAAAGACTTCTCATTGCGTGTAAAATTGGCGTGTCTTCATCGTTTTTAAATGCAAAGAACATCTTCCTTGTAAGGAAAACAACAAACCTATAAGGAAATGAATAGGTATCAATTAAAATAGCAATAGTTGTTTGATGAAAATTTTCCTTAGATGGTCATTTCACTCACCGCATATATAAAAAAAATATTATTTCTTACTCAAAATCATTTTTTGTTTGTCTTTTACGCAATGACATTTTTGTTTTTCATTGATAAATTTGAAATAATTAAAATGACAATGAATAAATAATTCAACTAACATTTGGTTTGTATAACCGTATGGTTAGGACGAGTACAGAATGAAAGTTGCACAAATGTTTGTATGTAGGTACTGTCAACCGATTCCCAATAAAATTTTTCATAGGAGAAGCAATTGGTTAACCCAATCATTTATCAATTATCATAAATAACTTTTTATTTAAATAACTCCCAAATGGTCTTAAGAATAGAATGTATGTAGTAACTACAGAATATTTGTAGATACAATTGATATTTAGTTCTACAGCAAGAATGTTCATTATTATAATCGATTTCCAACCCATCTCTTTTCTGTGTGTGGGGGCTATGCCAAAATATGGACCGATACTCACAATTTTTGGCACACGTATTTGTGGTCCTACAATACCTCTAGATTTCCAATTTCAGGTAAATTGAATAAAAACTGCGGTTTCTATAAGCCCAAGAAGTAAAATCGGGAGATCGGTCTATATGGGGGCTATACCAAAATTGGACCGATACTCACAATTTTTCGCACACGTATTTGTGGTCCTACAATACCTCTAGATTTCCAATTTCAGGTAAATTGAATAAAAACTACGATTTCTCTAAGCCCAAGACCCCAAATCGGGAGGTCGGTTTATATGGGGACTATATTAAAACCTGGACCGATATAGCCCATCTTCGAACATGATCTGCCTGCAGACAAAAGACAAGTTTCAGCACGATTGCTCCATTATTGAAGACTGTATCGTGATTACAACAGACAGACAGCCAGACATACAGACAGACAGACAGACGGACATGCTTATATCGTCTTAGAATTTCTCCCTGATCAAGAATATATATACTTTATAAAGTCGGAAATCGATATTTCGATGTGTTACAAACGGAATGATAAACTTATTATACCCCCGTAACCATTCTATGGTGGTGGGTATAAAAACATAGGTATTGTCTTATGGTGGAAGATATAAAAATACTCACATTGTTTCTCTTACGATTTTTGTTAACTCATAAATGAAACATGCGATACATCCTTCAAAAATAATATGTTAGGATAATCACGGAACTTGCACATTAATTTTATTTGTATTAACTATATTTTATTGCATATCAATACCCATAGTATTTACACAAAATATATCAATAAATAAATCTTCTTAACTGCATCATGGCCATTGATAAAACCGATTCAAAGCACTGACTTACTCCCAATAGTAGAACTAATAAAGCACACACTCTCCACACGAACACACACACACACATATATATACAAATCCATAGTAGTTTTAATAAAAGTTTCATTTTATGTTTTTCATATCCTGTTTTATGTTCTCAAGGATGTTTTAGTAACTAAATCGTTGGTCTTTGCCAGTGGGTTTTTGTTCTGATAGTTTGTGGTCTAGTCTATGTTGCCCTTGGGCCATTACGCTCTGCTATTGTTAGTCTTTTATTGTTATTACTGTTCAGAGTATTAGCCACAAATGTCTTCTAATATGTGTGATTTTTGCCACATATACCACTATTTGACAGTTTTTGGTTTTTTAATTTTGACATGGCCAATTTTTTATTGTTGCCAATATAGTTTAGATTTCATGTAAAAAATTACTATTGAAATCAATAAAAAGAATGTGTCGCTCAAAATGGAAATATATTCGTTATAAATTGTGAAGTGTAAGAATATATCACTAGTTGACTGTTCTTGGGCTTTTATACCCTGCTCCACACTGTGGAACAGGGTATTATAAGTTAGTGCATATGTTTATAACACCCAGAAGGAGACGAGATAGACACATGGTGTCTTTGGCAATAATGCTCAGGGTGGGTCCCTGAGTCGATATAACCATGTCCGTCTGTCTGTGAACACATTTTTGTGAAGTCTAGGTCGCAATTTAAGTCCAATCGCCTTCAAATTTGGCACATGTTCCTAATTTGGGTCAGAGTAGAACCCTATTGATTTTGGAAGAAATCGGTTCATCGGCCCGATATGCACTAATATGGACCCAGCAGCCAGAGTTTTATACCGATTTGCTTTAAATTTTGTACAAACATAACACTTAGTCGTATAGTCAAGTGTGCAAAATTTGATTGAAATCGGTTCAGATTTAGATATAGCTCCCATATGTATCTTTCGCCCGATATGGACTTATATGGCCCCAGAAGCCAGATTTTTTGCCGAATTTGGTTGAAATTTTACACTAGGAGTGCAATTAGTATAGTCAAGTGTGCAAAATTTGATTGAAATCTGTTCAGATTTAGATATAGCTTCCTATATGTATCTTTCGCCCGATATGGACTAATATGGTCCTAAAAGCCAGAGTTTTGGTCCAATTTGGTTGAAATTTTACACAGGGAGTAGATTTAGCATTGTAGCTATGCGTGCTAAATTTGCTTGAAATCGATTCAGATTTAGATATAGCTCCCATATATATCTTTCGCCCGATATGGACTAATATGGTCCTAGAAGCCAGAGTTTTGGCCTAATTTGTTTGAAATTTTGCACAAGGAGAAAAATTAGTATTGTAGCTATGTGTGCCAAATTTTGTTGAAATCGGTTCAGATTTAGATATTTCTCCCATATATAGCTTTCGCCCGATTTTTACTCATATGACCACACATGCCAATTTTTTGCTCCGATTTAGTTGAAATTTTTCACAGGGACTAGAATTAGCATTGTAGCTATGTGTGCGAAATTTGGTTGAAATCGGTTCAGATTTAGATATAGCTCCCATATATAGCTTTCGCCCGATTTACACTCATATGACCACAGAGGCCATTTTTTAACTCCGATTTAGTTGAAATTTTGCACAGGAAATAGAATTAGCATTGTAGCTATGCGTGCCAAATTTGGTTGAAATCGGTTCAGATTTATATATAGCTCCCATATATATGTTTTTCTGATTTCGACAAAACTGGTCAAAATACAAACATTTTCCTTGTAAAATAGCCACTGCTTAGTCGAAAAGTTGTTAAAATGACTCTAATTTTCCTAAACTTCTATACATATATATCGAGCGATAAATCAGAAATAAAATTTTGCGAAGTTTCCTTAAAATTGCTTCAGATTTAAATGTTTCCCATATTTTTTACTAAAATTGTGTTCCACCGTAGTGCATTAGCCGACTTAAATTTTGAGTCTATAGATTTTGTAAAAGTCTATCAAATTCTGTCCAAATCGAGTGATATTTAAATGTATGTATTTCGGACAAACCTTTATCTATAGCACCCAACACATTTGACGGATGTGATATGCATAAGCGTAGGAAGGCCTCTGGGGAGGGGGCTTAGACCCCCCCAGAAAAAATTTAGCCCCCCCAGAATTTGAAAACCTATTTACGATTTTACATTTTTATAAATATTAAAGAAGTATATACAACCGCACAAAGTTCCGCTAAAGACTTTCATGCACAATCGAATTACTTGGGTTGTGGTAGCAGTTGCCGATGGCAATGTTTGAAGTCTGATATTTATGAAATAGAGCTGTGATTGAACTTATGGTTTAGTTGAATAACTTACAGCCTGTTTCTGTATGTCGAACGAGTTCAATCGATCGACTGAAATGCATAGAAACAGCTGTTTTTTGGTTATAAATTCAGCTGTTTGTTTCCATTTTAGTCGATCCACAGAGCTCATTCGACATACATAAACAGGCTTTAAAGCTCCTTTATTATATTGTTTAGTCTGGTTTAGTCATCTTAATTAAAAAATAGTAATTGGTATTAAAACTATTCTTTCATAAATTAATATCTTAATAATGCTGTAAAAAAGCGTGGCCAAAAAAGAAGTGAAAATGTTCTTTTTGGGTCCGGAAGTGGTGCAAAATTTGCGGAGAAGCGATGAATGTAATAGGAACTTGTCATAGAACGAATGTCCCACGTTTCAACAGCCGTTGCAATAAATTTGCATCACTTCTTACGGTGTTATCCATATCGTTGTGTGATATTTTCCCAAATAAATAATTTTTATTTATTCGTTTTTTATTTGATTTTTGGTCGAACTTTTTATATAAATATTTATAAAGACCTCGAGCTTCAAGAAATATTAATTTATAATAATTTTTATATTTTTTTTATGATTTTTAATGCATTCTAACGCTTGTTTGAATATTTTCAAAAATGATCAATTTTTTTCTATAATGGATTTAGCATTTTTGTGGCAAAATTTGAATAATTTTTACCATTTTATTTATTCTTACTCTTTTTTAAACTATTTGAAAAAAGAAAACAAAAATTACGCATTAAAATATGAAAAACTGAAGTAAAAAAACTTCCTGTGTAATTAATATAATTAACTTCTTTGTGAGGACATTTTTGGAAGTGCTTTTAGAGTTGTGCCTTTAAAACAAATCACATTTTTTTTTGCTGGGAAAAGTGTGGAACTGCTTTTAGTTGCTTTATTATATTATTTTGATGTCTATTTTTTTATTCTTTTTTATGAAATAAAACAATAATTGAACCTATAAGTTCAGTCTATAAATTTTTAGCTAGGGGGGCTATAGCCCCACCATTAGCTACGCTAATGGTGATATGGTATCGAAAATTTAGATGTACGAAGTGGTGCTGGGTATAATATAGTCGGCCCCGCCCGACTTTAGACTTTCCTTACTTGTTTTTTACTAACATTGTGTTCCACCCTAGTGCATTAGCCGACTTAAATTTTGAGTCTATAGATTTTGTAGAAGTCTATCAAATTCTGTCCAGATCGAGTGATATTTAAATGTATGTATTTTGGACAAACCTTTATATACAGCCCCAACACATTTGACGGATGCGATATGGTATCGAAAATTTTGATCTACAAAGTGGTGCAGGGTATAATATAATCGGCCCCGCCCGACTTTAGACTTTCCTTACTTGTTTTTCAATGTTGACATTCTAATTTTCTTATTTATTTATTTATAAAAGAATAATATTAGAAGGAATAAGTATATAAGGACTTAAATTCGGATGGGCCGAATCTTAAATACCTACCACCATGAAGCACAAAATATGATTGTTTCTTTAGAAAACTCTTCGTCAGGATAGTTGAAAATACATATATAGAATTTCAGGTGGATTTGATGACAGATACTCTACCAGCAGAGAAACCGGTAGACGTAACACATGGGAACTATACAAGAACATGGACCGATCTACAACATATTCGCAACATCTGTTGGTGGAAATACAGTGAAACCACCAACGCATCTTATATTTTACATTTATTTATATTTTTTATTTTATTTAAGTTAAAAATCAATATATTTTTGTTATTTTCCATTTCTTTTAATTCATAAAAAAGTACATTTACATTTCTTCACTATTTCATTAACATACAGATTAATATATATATCCAACTTGAATTACATATTAACACACTTATTAATATATTTATATATATGTAAAATTTGAATGACATATTAACATACTGATTAATATATATACATATGTTTGCTGGAACAAATGCAATTGTTTTGTTTGAAAGCTACAATGTTTGCTCAGTTGCTGCCAGGTTCGATCAAACGGTTTGATCGAACATTGTTGCTCTCAGTGCATTCTTGTATACGAACAATGTTTGCATGCATTGAATGGACTTGCGCTTAAATTGTTGTTGCTTTGTAGATTAATGTTTCAATATTTTTTTCATATTCCAATATTTTTATAGCGGTTCGCAGAGTTTTGACTCAATTTAAATTTTTGCAACATGGTTTCATCCAACATTGTTTGCTTCAATTCACGCTCTCTGTTTTTGGCAGTGGACGAGACAACAACCAGCAGCGCTAAGTAGCTTTACAAACTAACAATTTCTGTTCTTTTCATTTCAGCAAATTTGTTCTTGAACATATGTATATACCTACATGTATATACATGAATAAAATAAATTTGTGACCAAAATTCATTGAATTTTGATGAAATTTTTCTTTGCATGTGTATTGGGAATTGAAAGTTTTTTATCGGTTTTATTTTTCTGAGAAACGAAAATTCTTTGACATAATTATTTGGTGCCGAAACCCGGGAATCTCGTTCCATTTTTTCTATTTGATAACTCATTGGCTAGGATTCCAACACGTGTAGGCTTATTTGGTGAAAATTTGTTGTGTGACCAAGTGAATTTATTGGAAAATTTGTGCACGTTAAATAAATAATTATGAGTTCGCTCGAAGTTTTAATAATTAATCAAAGGGACACATTGCAATTGCTTGTGAAATATGCAAAACGATTTGAAAAGAAAGCAAAAAGCGAGAAAACTCATGGTTATTTGAACACTTTAGCACAACGAGTTGACGAAATTTTCAATAAATTTGAGGACCAACATGATAAAATTGTGAGTGTAATTCGCGATACGTCGCTAGACGTGGACGATGTTCCTTATATGAAGGAAGATGTTTATTTCGATTTTACGGAAAAATATTTGGAATTTAAAGGCCGAATTATTGACGCTTTACCGGAAAATTCGATAACTAATTCTCCATTGGCGAGCACTTTTGTTGCCCCTAGTAATCGTACTGATGCCGCTATTATTTCTGATTCACGTTTGCCAAAAATTAATTTACCGAAGTTTTCTGGAGAATACGTTGAATGGGTACCATTTCGCGACATGTATTGTTCCTTGGTCCACAACAATGGATCGCTAAATAGGGTTCAGAAATTTTATTATTTGAAGGGAACACTTTCGGGCGAAGCCGCTAGCCTTATTAAGACCATCCCGGTCACTGAAGCTAATTATGACTCGGCATGGGAAGTTTTGGAATCTAGATACCATAACAGGAGAATGCTTGTTGGGAATCTAGTTTCCAAACTTTTTAATATACCGAAATCCGATGGGGGTTGCCAGTCAATTAGGGTTTTGCTAGATTTCGCCAGGGAATGTCTTTCCTCTTTGGGGAATTTAGACATAGACACTTCCAATTGGGATCCCATTCTTGTTCATTTGTTGGTGCAAAAACTTGATTTGCAGACAAGGAAAGAATGGGAAAATTCTTTGAAATCGAGTACCAATTTGCCTTCACGTAGTGAATTATTTACATTTCTTGATAGAACATTCCGTACTTTGGAGTCATTGGGAAATGAGTTTTCCTCCTCATCAGCTTCGAAGTCTCACTCGAAATTTTCGAAATCCACAAAGAATTCTAACTCGTTCAAAAAGACTTCTTGTCACACTGGAAAAATTTCGAGACAGACTCCGACTGAGTGTATTTATTGCGGAAAGTCCCATTCTATTTCAAAATGCTATAAATTTTTAGCATTATCTGTGCATGGCAGAAATGAATTTCTGTCCGATAAATCAATTTGCCGCAATTGTCTTTCGGTTGGACATGACCAAAACAATTGTGGTTCACCCTTTCGTTGCGTTATTTGCAAACAAAAGCACCATTCTGTTTTACATGCTGATGGTTTATCGGGACAGGTTTTTTCAGCGGAACCGTTGGTTTCATCTACTTCGAATTCTGACACCAATCCTTCCAATCGATTTACGACACATAACGCGAATGTAATTCGATCTGTGTTGTTGTACACGATACGATTGCATGTTTGCACGAATCGTGGCACATTTCCTTTAAGGGCCCTTTTAGATCCCGGCTCTCAGGGATGTTTGATTTCCGAATCGGCGGTACAGCTGATGGGCCTTAAGAGGACCAAATCTCACTGCACTGTTGTGGGCATAGGTGATGGTAGTGGGAGCGTCTCTAAATTTATGGTGGACATTGAATTGTTTTCGAGGAGAAACATATCAGTACTTTCATGTACTGCGCTAGTCCTTACCAAGTTATCATCGTATACGCCTGATGCCTGTGCAAAGAGCATTTCTATGCCTGACATCAGTGAGGATGATTTGGCGGATCCGCGTTTTTATGATTCTGATCCCATTGATTTGATTCTAGGTTCAGATGTGTGTTTCGAGGTGAAAATTCCGTCCCAGTCTTTCATACATAATGGTATGTTTTTCCAAAATACTCACTTCGGTTGGGTATTTTCTGGATCGGATAGAAGCTTATCTACCCATAGGCTTCATATACATCACGTCAATTTGGACGCCATATTACGTTCTTTCTGGGAACAGGAGGAAATATGCTCCGATAGAGACATGTCAAATGAGGAATTGGCTTGTGAATCTTATTTTGTTGACACCACAAATCAGACTGAAATTGGACGATATATGGTGAAATTGCCATTTAAATCCATTCTATCTGATGGTTCAAGTCCAGAAATTCAGAACAATATTTTGAATGCATTTAGACGATTGCGTCAGTTGGAAATTTCATTTTCCAGAAGACCAGAATTCGCTCAAAGTTATAAAAACTTTATGAGTGAATACGAGTCATTAGGTCATATGACTAGAATTGGTCATTATCCTGATCATGTCCGTCGGGACTCATATTTTTTACCGCATCATGGTATTTTCAAGGAGCAGAGTACTACTACCAAACTCCGCGTGGTGTTTGATGGCAGTAGTCATAGCCAGGGCCACAAGTCACTCAATGAGGAACTTGCCGCTGGACCTGCTCTTCAGAATGATATCTCATCCATTTTGACAAAATGGCGGAGACATAGGATTGCCTTTGGAGCAGACATGGAAAAGATGTTCCGCCAAATCGATGTTCATCCAGAACATCGAAAATATCAGCAGATATTATGGCGAGCAAATCCTTTTGAAGATATTTCAATTTTCGAGTTGAATACAGTCACTTATGGTACCACCAGTGCACCATATTTGGCTATTCGTGTTTTACAAAAACTTGCTGAGGATTACAGATCCCATTTTCCAAGCGCTGCTGAGGTTTTAATGTCAGAGTCATATGTTGATGACATTATTTCCGGGTCTGATAATCTCTCAGATGCAAGTAAATTACAAAAGGATTTGTGTGCCCTTTTAAATAAGGGTGGCTGCAATTTACGGAAATGGGTTACGAATTCGCAAGAGCTTCTTGTTGCAATACCCTTTGATTGCAGAGACCCATCGATTTCCATTTATTTCGATCGAAACAACAATGTTGTCAAAACGCTAGGTATTCAATGGAATACAAGCGATGACACATTTTCGATCAGGGTTAACTTTGATGAGCGAGAATCTTTCTCGAAAAGATCTATCCTTTCAGAGTCGGCAAGAATTTACGACCCTCTGGGGCTATTGACTCCGTCTACAGTTGTCTCGAAGACTATATTCAAGAGGCTCTGGGAGGATAGCATTGATTGGGATTCTAAGATTCCAAATGATATTGAGAGGGATTGGATAAATCATCGATCTTCACTAAAGGATTTATCAAGCCTCAAAGTCCCAAGGTGGATTGGCTGGTCTCCAAATTCTGTCGTGGAGCTCCATTGTTTTTGTGATGCTTCCTCTGTGGCATATGCGGCAGTAGTTTATGCACGAATTTTGACTCCAGGTGGTATTCGAGTTTCTATTTTGCAGGCAAAATCGAAAGTTGCACCAGTTAAGACAGTTTCGATACCACGTCTCGAACTATGTGCTGCTAAGCTTTTAGCATTATTGGTTCAAAATGTTAAAGAGTCACTAAAGAATTTACCTATAGAGACCACTTACTTTTGGAGTGATAGCTCAACAGTTTTGAGCTGGATCAGAAAGTCTCCGTCCCATTGGACAGTTTATGTGGCGAATAGAGTGGCGGACATTCAAAGACTTAGCGACCCTTTTCAATGGAGGTATGTACCGACGTCGCTTAATCCCGCTGACTGTGCGTCACGGGGAATTTCTGGCACGGAACTTTTGAATAATGACACTTGGTGGTTTGGCCCAAGATTTTTGAGGGAATCCACGGATTCGTGGCCTCGTAATTTACCTCAATTTAATACTACGGAGGAGCAGAGAGCGAGAATTTCGACTCATGCTTTGAACGAAAAAACCTATCCTGATATTTTTTTGAGATACTCGACATTTAACAATTTGATTCGTAGCTTGTCATTATGCTATCGATTCATATATAATTGTAGAAAGCCTGATGCGAGGCGCACAGGAGTTTTAACGTCCACTGAGATAAATGATACACTTTACAGAATTTTGAAAGTTGCTCAAAAAGTTGATTTTCCTATAGAAATTGAGCAGCTTTTAAAAAATCGTCCCATTAGGAGTAGTTCGCTACTGAAACTCATGCCCTTTCTTGATACATATGGTCTAATACGGGTAGGTGGCAGGCTACAAAACTCTAGTTTTGACTATGATATTAAGCACCCCATTATTTTGTCGAAAAATAACCCCCTGTCTAGACTAATAATAACGGATTCGCACGAAAAAACTCTACATGGTGGAATTACATTGACAATGTCATATGTTAACCGTAGGTACTGGATCTTATCTGGTAACCAGTTGGCAAAGTCAATTATCCACAAATGTATGAGGTGCTTCCGACAATCTGCGAAAACGGCTCAACAAATAATGGGTAATTTGCCTTCTGTTCGTTTGAACGCCACTAGACCTTTCAAACACAGTGGGGTGGACTTTGCAGGCCCCATTATGTTAAAAATTTCCACTATCAGATCTGCTGTTGTTACAAAAGGATATATTTGCCTGTTTGTTTGCATGGTTACGAAAGCCCTTCATTTGGAAGCAGTTTCAGATTTGAGCACTAGCGCTTTTCTGGCTGCGTTTAAAAGATTTGTGTCACGTCGAGGTGGCTGCACCGATATATACTCGGACTGTGGTACCAACTTCGTAGGAGCATCAAAGGAACTACAGGTGCTCCACAATAGGTCACAGAAATCTTTACCAGAAGAGCTACGACATGCGCTAAGTAATGATGGTACGACTTGGCATTTTATTCCGCCAGCTTCTCCTAATTTTGGAGGATTATGGGAAGCTGGCGTAAAGTCTGTCAAATATCATTTAAAACGAGTGGTACGTGACAGACTTCTTAGTTTTGAAGAATTGTCCACATTGTTGTGTCAAATAGAAAGTATCCTGAACTCCAGGCCACTATGTCCACTATCACCGGACCCAGCTGACTTCGATGCACATACCCCAGCTCATTTTCTGATTGGCGAGCCCACAAATTGCATTCAAGATGAGACTTTGCTTGACGTCAATATAAACCGGCTGACTAGATGGAAATGCATTGAAAAAATCAAGCAACATTTTTGGAAACGCTGGCATAGTGAGTACCTCAACCGTCTCCAATCGCGTCCCAAATGGCTAAAGCAAAGTGAAAATGCTAAAGTCGGAGACTTAGTATTGGTTGCTGATGAACGTATTGGACCGGGACAGTGGCTACTTGGCCGAATTAAAGAAATCCATCCTGGAGGAGATGGTAGAACAAGGGTTGTATCAGTTTCTACTAAAAACAAAATCTTAAAAAGACCTATTTCTAAAATATCTTTTCTTCCAGCTAACAATCATATCAACTGATAATCACAAAATCATTTCGTGTCATACCGCCAGCATCAATTATATCATCATCACATCAACTGCAAATACATGATTTCATCTTCATCATCAACAAACATTTTCAAATTTCATCAGTATTCCACTTTGCCATATGTCCACGAATGGAGCCTACACCATAGCGCTGTGAGTCGGAGCACAGCGGAGCGAAGCTCGACTAAAGTACTCCCAACGGTAGGCCAATCTGGACTATATTCATCAGACTTAAGAACATCCGTTCTTTAGGGGGGAGAATGTTGGTGGAAATACAGTGAAACCACCAACGCATCTTATATTTTACATTTATTTATATTTTTTATTTTATTTAAGTTAAAAATCAATATATTTTTGTTATTTTCCATTTCTTTTAATTCATAAAAAAGTACATTTACATTTCTTCACTATTTCATTAACATACAGATTAATATATATATCCAACTTGAATTACATATTAACACACTTATTAATATATTTATATATATGTAAAATTTGAATGACATATTAACATACTGATTAATATATATACATATGTTTGCTGGAACAAATGCAATTGTTTTGTTTGAAAGCTACAATGTTTGCTCAGTTGCTGCCAGGTTCGATCAAACGGTTTGATCGAACATTGTTGCTCTCAGTGCATTCTTGTATACGAACAATGTTTGCATGCATTGAATGGACTTGCGCTTAAATTGTTGTTGCTTTGTAGATTAATGTTTCAATATTTTTTTCATATTCCAATATTTTTATAGCGGTTCGCAGAGTTTTGACTCAATTTAAATTTTTGCAACATGGTTTCATCCAACATTGTTTGCTTCAATTCACGCTCTCTGTTTTTGGCAGTGGACGAGACAACAACCAGCAGCGCTAAGTAGCTTTACAAACTAACAATTTCTGTTCTTTTCATTTCAGCAAATTTGTTCTTGAACATATGTATATACCTACATGTATATACATGAATAAAATAAATTTGTGACCAAAATTCATTGAATTTTGATGAAATTTTTCTTTGCATGTGTATTGGGAATTGAAAGTTTTTTATCGGTTTTATTTTTCTGAGAAACGAAAATTCTTTGACAACATCTATTTATGGACCGAAAAACCTCTAAATTTTTAATTTCCGGCAAATCGTATAAAAATTGGGATGTCTACACACTTAAGAGGTCAAATCTAGAGATCGGTCCATATGAGGTAAATACGACAACATAAACCGATACACTCCATATTCGGCGTATTTATGCGTAGACCCAAAATATCTCTAGATTTTCAATTTCAGTTAAATCGGATAAAAATAGCGGTGTTTAGAAGCCCAAGTTACACACCCTATTGAGCACACTAATTTATGAACCCAAAATACCTCTTGATTTTGAATATCAGGCAGATCGGATAAAAGTTCGGATGTCTGGAACCAAGTAAGAGGTACTTCAATTTTCTATAGAAATAATATTTTGACAAAACTTTCTATAGAAATAAAATTTTGACAAAATGTTCTATAGATATAAAATTCTGACAACATTTTCTATATAGAAATAATATTTTGACAAAATTTTATGTACAAATAAAATGTTGATAAAATTTTCTATAGGTATACAATTTTGACAAAATTTTCTATAGGTATAAAAATTTGACAACATTTTCTGTAGGAATAAAATATTAACAAAATATTCTATAGAAATAAAATTCTAGCAACATTTTCTATAGAAATAAAATTCTAACAAAATTTTCTGTAGAAATAAAATTTTGGAAAAAATTTTCTATACAGAAATAAAATTTTGACAAAATTTTCTATAGAAATACAATTTTGACAAAATTTGCTATAGAAATAAATTTAAAAAAAAAAAATCAGGCAGATAGGATAAAAGTTCGGATGTCTGAACGCTCAAGAAACCAGGAGATAGGGCTATATGGAGGCTAAACTAAACCTTGGACCGCTACACACCATATTCATATTCTGATTTTTAATTTCAGGTAAATCGGATAAAAACTGCGGTTTCTAGAAGCCCAAGAACTCAAATTAGGAGATCGAGTTATATGGGGGCTATACCAAACCATGAACCGATACACACAATTTTTGACACACCTATTTGTGATCCTAAAACACCTCTAGATTTCGAACTTCAGACAAATCGAATAAAAACTACGGTTTCTAGAAGCCCAAGAAGTAAAATCGGGATATCGGTCTATATGGGGGGCTATACCTAAACACGTACGGATACACACCATTTTCGGCACACATGCTTCTGCTCCTAAAATACTTCTAAGTTTCCAATTTCAGAAATATCGGATAAAAACTATGAATTCTAGAAGCCCAAGAAGTAGAATCGGTTGATCGGTCTATACGGGGGCTATACCAAACCATTGACCGATTCACATCATTTTCGGCACACCTATTTGTGGTCGTAAAATACCTCTAGATTTTCTATTTTAGGCAAATCGAATAGAAATTACGGTTTCTAGAAGCCCAAGAAGTAAAATCTGGATATCGGTCTATATGGGGGCTATACCAAAACTCGGACCGATACACACCATTTTCGACACACATATTTGTGGTCCTAACATACCGCTAAGTTTCCAATTTCAGAAAAATCTGATAAAACTACGATTTCTAGAAGCCCAAGAAATAAAATCGGTAGACGGTTTATATGGGGGCTGTACCAAAACATTGACCGATTCACATCGTTTTCGGCACACCTATTTGTGGTCGTAAAATACCTCTAGATTTTCAATTTTAGGCATATCGAATAGAAAATACGGATTCTAGAAGCCCAAGACCACAAATCGGAGCCCGGTTTATATGTGAGTTACATCAAAACCTTGACCGATGTAGCCCATCTTTGAACTTGGCCTGCGTGCTGACAAGAGATGACAAATTTCAGGACGATAGCGCCATTATTGAAAACTGTAGCGTGATTACAACAGACTGACAGACGGCCAGACGGACATGCTTATATGGTCTTAGAATTTTTCTCTGATCAAGAGTATATATATACTCGTACATTACACGTAACGTGTACATAAAGTACACGTTACGACCTTTCTTCTAATACCAAAATATCCTTGGCAGTTTTGTACAGTGGGACATTTTTCTTTATATTTTGGACGTAGTTTCCATTTTTGCATAAAATTGGACAAAACACAAATTTCTGGATTGGTATTGAATAAAGAAACCTTTTAGCCATAAAGTACACGTCACGCCCTTTCTCCTGATACCCAAATATCCTGGGCAGGATTGCACAGTGGGCCAGTTTTCTTTATATTTCCATCATAGTTCGTAATTTCCTATTAACATGGATAAAACACAATTTTTATACCCTCCATCATAGGATGGGGGTATATTAACTTTGTCATTCCGTTTGTAACACATCGAAATATTGCTCTAAGACCCCATAAAGTATATATATTCTGGGTCGTGGTGAAATTCTGAGTCGATCTAAGCATGTCCGTCCGTCCGTCGGTCCGTCCGTCTGTTAAAATCACGCTTCCGAACGAAACAAGCTATCGACTTGAAACTTGGCACAAATAGTTGTTATTGATGTAGGTCGGATGGTATTGAAAATGGGCCATATCGGTCCACTTTTACGTATAGCCCCCATATAAATGGACCCTCAGATTTGGCTTGTGGAGCCTCTAACAGAAGCATATTTCACCCGATTCGGCTGAAATTCGGTATATGGTGTTGGTATATGGTCTCTAACAATCATGCAAAAATTGGTTCACATCGGTCCATAATTATATATAGCCCCCATATAAACCGATCCCCAGATTTGGCTTGCGGAGCCTCAAAGAGAAGAAAATTTCATCCGATCCGGCTGAAATTTGGTACATGATGTTGGTATGTGGTCTCTCACAACCATGCAAAAATTAGTCCATATCGGTCCTTAATTATATATAGCCCCCATATAAACCGATCCCCAGATTTGGCTTGTGGAGCCTCTAAGAGAAGCATATTTCATCCGATCCGGCTGAAATTTGGTACATGGTGTTGGTATATGGTCTCTAACAATCATGCAAAAATTGGTCCACATCGGTCCATAATTATATATAGCCCCCATATAAACCGATCCCCAGATTTGGCTTGCGGAGCCTCAAAGAGAAGCAAATTTCATCCGATCCGGCTGAAATTTGGTACATGATGTTGGTATATGGTCTCTAACAACCATGCAAAAATTGGTCCACATCGGTCCATAATTATATATAGACCCCATATAAACCGATCTCCGGATTTGGCTTGCGAAGCCTCAAAGAGGAACAAATTGCATCCGATCCGGCTGAAATTTGGTACATAGTGTTAATATGTGGTCTTTAATGACCATGCAAAAATTGGTCCACATCGGTCCATAACTATATATGGCGCCCATATAAACCGATCCCTAGATTTGGGTTGCGGAGCCTCAAAGAGAAGCAAATTTCATCCGATCCGCCTGAAATTTGGTACATGGTATTTGTATATGGTCTCTAACAACCATACAAAAATTGGTCCACATCGGTTCAAAATTATATATAGCCCCCATATAAACCGATCCCCAGATTTGGCTTGCGAAGACTCCAAGAGAAGCAAATGTCATCCAATCCGGTTGTAATATGGAAAATGGTGTTAGTATATGATCTTTAACAACCGTGCCAGAATTGGTCCACATCGGTCCATAATTATATATAGCCCCCATATAAAACATTCTCCAGATTTGACCTTCGGAACCTCTTGGAGGAGCAAAATTCATCCGATCCGGTTCAAATTAGGCATGGTCTCTAACAACCATACCAAAATTGGTCCAATCACACAAAAATTGGTCCATATCGGTTCATAATCATGGTTGCCACTAGAGCCAAAAATAATCTACCAAAATTTTATTTCTATAGAAAATTTTGTCAACATTTTATTTCTATAGAAAATTTTGTCAAAATTTTATTTCTAGAGAAAATTTTGTTAAAATTTTATTCGGTTCATAATCATGGTTGCCACTCGAGCCAAAAATAATCTACCAAGATTTTATTTCTATACAAAATTTTGTCAAAAGTTTATTTCTATAGAAAATTTTGTTAAAATTTTATTTCTGTAGAAATTTTTGTCAAAATTTTCTTTCTATAGAAAATTTTGTCAAAATTTTTATTTTTATAGAAAATTTTGTGAAAATTTTATTTCTATAGAAAATTGTGTTAAAATTTTATTTCTGTAGAAAATTTTGTCAAAATTTTATGTCTACTTTGTCAAACTGAATTATATACGTATTGGATCGATCTTTTTTGATTTAATATATACCACGTATGGACTTACATACAATTTAGAATATGGTGTTAGGAGGCTTTAAGATACCTTGCCATCGGCAAGCGTTACCGCAACTTAAGTAATTCGATTGTGGATGGCAGTGTTTAGATGAAGTTTCTACGCAATCCATGATGGAGGGTACATAAGCTTCGGCCTGGCCGAACTTACGGCCGTATATACTTGTTCTTTATATTTCGGACGTAGTTTCCATTTTTGCATAAAATTGGACAAAACACAAATTTCTGGATTGGTATTGGATAAAGAAACCTTTTAGCCATAAAGTACACGTCACGCCCTTTCTCCTGATACCCAAATATCCTGGGCAGGATTGCACAGTGGGCCAGTTTTCTTTATATTTCCATCATAGTTCGTAATTTCCTATTAACATGGATAAAACACAATTTGTATACCCTCCACCATAGGATGGGGGGTATATTAACTTTGTCATTCCGTTTGTAACACATCAAAATATTGATATAAGACCCCATAAAGTATATATATTCTGGGTCGTGGTGAAATTCTGAGTCGATCTGAGCATGTCCGTCCGTCCGTCCGTCCGTCTGTTGAAATCACGCTAACTTCCGAACGAAACAAGCTATCGACTTGAAACTTGGCACAAATAGTTGTTATTGATGTAGGTCGGATGGTATTGCAAATGGGCCATATCGGTCCACTTTTACGTATAGCCCCCATATAAACGGACCCCCAAATTTGGCTTGCGAAGCCTCTAAGAGAAGCAAATTTCATCCGATCCGGCTGAAATTTGGTACATGGTGTTAGTATACGGTCTCTAATAACCATGCAAAAATTGGTTCACATCGGTCCATAATTATATATAGCCCCCATATAAACCGATCCCCCGATTTGGCTTGCAGAGCCTCTTAGAGAAACAAATTTCATCCGATCCGGCTGAAATTTGGTACATGATGTTAGTATATGGTCTCTAAGGACCATGCAAAAATTGGTCCATATCGGTCCATAATTATATATAGCCCCCATATAAACCGATCATCAGATTTGACCTCCGGAGCACCTTAGAAGAGCAAAATTCTTCCCATTCGGCTGAAATTTGGTGCGTGATGTTAGTAAATGGTATCCAACAACCATGCAGGAATTGGTTCCTATCAGTCCCTAATTATATATAGCTCCCATATAAACCGATCGCCAGATTTGACCTCCTGTGCCTTTTGGAGAAGCAAAATTCATCCGATCTGGTTGAAATTTGGTACGTGGTGGTAGTACATGATATTTAACGACCATGCCAAAAGTGGTCCATATCAGTCCATAATCATTTATAGCCCCCATATAAACCGATCCCGAGATTTGGTTTTGGAGCCTCTTGGAGGAGCAAATTTCATCCGAGTGAGTTGAAATTTGTGATTGACAGTCTTTCGTAGAAGTTTCTACGCAATCCATGGCGGAGGGTACATAAGATTCGGCCTGGCCGAACTTACGGCCGTATATACTTGTCTGGATTGATTTCGAATATAGCGACCATATAGCCAGAAAGTACACATGACGGCCTTTCTCCTGATACCAAAATATCCTGGGCAGTTTTGCACAGTGACCTGAATTTATAAAAATTAAGGATCCATTAGTGCGGTTTTATTTCTACAATATCTCAATCGTTATTGTGTTTTTGATCTATGTGACCTTATTTTCTGAAAGTGCGCTCCTAGACCTTTATTATGGCATCAAAGTTGTCGCTTAGTTAATTTATTATTGGTCCAAAGTAATAAAAATATATATAACAGTTTTTTGGTCGCCTTAGTATAACTCAATTAACCCATTCGGTGCGCGGCTAAATCTGTCTGGTTTGTGTCTTAGCTATTTTATCTTCAAGCACACCGTTTTCGTTTCAATGATTCTGTTGATCAAGTTCCTTAATCTTCTTTGTCCAGAAAGCTCGACTAATAATTAATTGTAAATTAAAATATTTGTGTTTGTTCTCTTAACCCGAAATATAAAAGGTAACACTCGTAAAACACTCACCAAACAGGTATGGAAACAATTTTATGTAGTATAATTAAATAATGAAGCACTTAAATTATATAAAAAACACCTCTTCTATTATATCCAAATATTTAAACAGACATCTGTTTTGAAGTTCTCTCATTTTGCATCAGGCTTTAAACAAAGTGCATAATCCTCAATGTACCATGATAGTATCGTACATTATCTGATAACTTCAGGCATATTTAATTACATTTGTATACGCACACATACATACATAAGTCTACGTATAAGAGCTTATCCATGTACATGAGTTATGTATGTGTCTCCTTGATGTTAACATGGTAGTCCATGACCGTTGTAATTGTATTTACTTTGCAATTTACCAACTACATGCGTATTTTCCAAAGTCTACAAAGCCACCAATTTTGCATTAACGAGAATACATACATTAATGTATGTGGTAGTTTGTTGCTATATGCTAGTAAGTGTAAGTGGAAATCTGTATAATTGGATAATGTATGTGTAAATGACTTTAGGTGCAATTAATTTCGTTTTACAGTGAATTCATATGCACTTGGTATAAGCTGATGGAACTGTACGTCTAATACTCTAAAATGCCTGTGGGTTTCATTTCATTTTAGTCCGAAGGATAAACCAAGTATGGAAAAATGAATATCTATTATTGTTGGTTACATTGACATTGTATTTAAATGTATATAAAGAATATGCTACGTGCACATTACTAGATGACCGAATAATAATGTGGATAACTCGCAACTGTTTCTATGTCCTTATAAACTGTACATGAAAAAAAAATTATTATAAATATTCAAGTTAAAATCAAGATGCATATTGTACATTCCAAGCTAAGCATCAAATGTGCGTACAATATGAGGAATCATACAAAATTAAAGGGAAATCGAATCTGTAATTTAGGTTAGGTTTGGCATATTTCTATAGAAATAAATTTTTGACAGAATGTTCTATAGAAAAAAATTTTGAAAAATTTTTCTATAGAAATAAAATTCTGGCAAAACTTTCTATATAGAAATAAAATTTTGACAAAAATTTCTGTAGAAATAAAATTTTGACAAAATTTTTCTATAGGAATAAAATGTTCACAAAATTTTCTGTAGGAATAAAATTTTCTCAACATTTTCTGTAGAAATAAAATTCTAACAAAATTTTCTATAAACAAGTAAGGAAAGTCTAAAGTCGGGCGGAGCCGACTATATTATACCCTGCACCACTTTGTAGATCTAAATTTTCGATACCATATCACATCCGTCAAATGTGTTGGGGGCTACATATAAAGGTTTGTCCCAAACACATACATTTAAATATCACTCGATCTATACAGAATTTGATAGACTTCTACAAAATCTATAGACTCAAAATTTAAGGCGGCTAATGCACTAGGGAGGAACACAATGTTAGTAAAAACCAGTAAGGAAAGTCTAAAGTCGGGCGGGGCCGACTATATTATACCCTGCACCACTTTGTAGATCTAAATTTTCGATACCATATCACATCCGTCAAATGTGTTGGGGCTATATATAAAGGTTTGTCTCAAATACATACATTTAAATATCACTCGATCTGGAAGAATTTGATAGACTTCTACAAAATCTATAGACTCAAAATTTAAGTCGGCTAATGCACTAGGGTGGAACACAATGTTATTAAAAAAATATGGGAAACGTTTAAATCTGAAGCAATTTTAAGGAAACTTCGAAAAAGCTTATTTATGATTTATCGCTCGATATATATGTATTTGAAGTTTAGGAAAATTAGAGTCAATTTTACAACTTTTCGACTAAGCAGTGGCGATTTTACAAGGAAAATGTTGGTATTTTGACCATTTTTGTCGAAATCAAAAAAACATATATATGGGAGCTATATCTAAATCTGAACCGATTTCAACCAAATTTGGCACGCATAGCTACAATGCTAATTCTACTCCCTGTGCAAAATTTCAACTAAATCGGAGTTAAAAATTGGAATCTGTGGTCATATGAGTGTAAATCGGGCGAAAGCTTTATATGGGAGCTATATCTAAATCTGAACCGATTTCAACCAAATTTGGCACGCATAGCAACAATGCTAATTCTACTCCCTGTGCAAAATTTCAACTAAATCGGAGTTAAAAATTGGCCTCTGTGGTCATATGAGTGTAAATCGCGCGAAAGCTATATATGGGAGCTATATCTAAATCTGAACCGATTTCAACCAACTTTGGCACGCATAGCAACAGCTAATTCTCTCCCTGTGCAAAATTTCAACTAAATCGGAGTTAAAAATTGGCCTCTGTGGTCATATGAGTGTAAATCGGGCGAAAGCTATATATGGGAGATATATCTAAATCTGAACCGATTTCAAACAAATTTGGCACGCATAGCTACAATGCTAATTCTACTCCCTGTGCAAAATTTCAACCAAATTGGGGTAAAACTCTGGCTTCTGGGACCGTATTAGACCATATCGGGTGAAAGATATATATGGGAGTTATATCTAAATCTGAACCGATTTCAATAAAATTTGGCACATTTGACTATAGTACTAATTGTTCTTCTTGTGCAAAATTTTAAGCAAATTAGGGTAAAACTCTGGCTTCTGGGGCCATATAAGTCCATATCGGGCGAAATATATATATATGGGAGCTATATCTAAATCTGAACCGATTTCTTCCAAAATCAGTAGGGATCTATTCTGAGCCAAACCACATACTTGTGCCAAATTTGAAGTCGATTGGACTAAAACTGCGACCTAGACTTTGATTACAAAAATGTGTTCACGGACAGATGGACAGACGGACAGACGGACAGACGGACATCGCTATATCGACTCAAGAGCCCACCCTGAGCATTTTTTCCAAAGACACCATGTGTCTATCTCGTCTCCTTCTGGGTGTTGCAAACATATGCACTAACTTATAATACCCTGTTCCACAGTGTGGAACAGGGTATAAAAATGGACAAAATTTTCTATACAGAAATAAAATGTTGACAAAATTTTCTGCAGAAATAAAATTTGGAAAAATTTTCAATAGAAATAAAATTTTGACATAATTTTCTACAGATATAAAATTTTGATAAAAATTTCTATAGAAATAAAATTTTGACAAAATTTTCCATAGAAATAAAATTTTAAAAAAATTTTCTATAGAAATTAAATTTTGATAAAAATTTTTATAGAAATAAAATTTTGACAAAATGTTCTATGGAAAGAAAGTTTTGGCAAAATTTTGTACAGAAATAAAATTTTGACAAAATTTTCTATAGAAATAAAATTTTGACAAAATTTTCTATAGAAATACAATTTTCACAAAATTTTCTAAAAAAATAAAATTTTAACAATTTTTTGTTAGCAATAAAATGTTGACAACATTTCTCTATAGAAATAAAATTTTGACAAAATGTTCTATAGAAATAAAATTTTGACCAAATTTTCTATAGAAGTACAATTTTGACAAAATTATGTATAGAAATAAATTTTTAACAAAATTTTCTATAGAAATAAAATTTTGACAAAATTTTCCATCGAAATAAAATTTTAAAAAAAATTTTCTATAGAAATAAAATTTGTTGACAACATTTTTATTGAAATAAAATTTAAACAAAATCTTCTATAAAAGTAAAATTTTGACAAAATCTTCTATAAAAGTAAAATTTTGACAAAATCTTCTTGAAAAAAAAATTTTGACAAAATTTTCCATAGAAATAAAATTTTGGCAAGACTTTCTATAGAAATAAAATTTTGACAAAATTTCCTATAGAAATAAAACCTGGACAAAATTTTCTAAAGAAATAAAACCTGGACAAAATTTTCTATAGAAATACAATTTTGACAAAATTTTATATAGAAATAAAATGTTAACAAAATTTTCTATAGCAAGAAAATTTTGACTAAATTTTCTATAGAAATAAAATGTTGACAACATTTTTCTATAGAAATAAAATTTTAACAAAATATTTTATGGAAGAAAAATTTTGACAAAATTTTCTATATAGATATAAAATTTTGACAAAACTTTCTGTAGAAATAAAATTTTGGCAAAATTTTCTATACAGAAATAAAATGTTGACAAAATTTTCCATAGAAATAAAACAAAATTTTTTATAGAAATAAAATTTTGGATAAAAATTTTTATAGAAATAAAATTTTGACAAAATTTTCTATAGAAAGAAAGCTTTGGCAAAATTTTGTATAGAAATAAAATTTTGACAAAATTTTCTATAGGAATAAAATTTTGACAACATTTTCTATAGAAATAAAATTTTGACAAAATTTTCCATAGAAATAAAATTTTGACAAAATTTTCTATAGAAATAAAGCTTTGGCAAAATTTTGTATAGAAATAAAATTTTGACAAAATTTTCTACAGGAATAAAATTTTGACAACATTTTCTATAGAAATAAAATTTGAAATTATTACAAATTTATTCGAGCTTATTGGACAGGAAGATTAAGGGAATTGACATTACTAAGTTAATGAAAAGAAACTGCCAGATACTCATCTCGCAAGCCTGACTATACATATAAGTTTCAGTGTTGGCCACTACACATTTCCAACATATAACATATATGTATAGTCAGGCTTGCGAGATTGGTATCTGGCATTTTCTTTTCAGTAATCTAATAATGTCAATTCCCTTAATCTTCCTGTCCTTAATTGGCTCGAATAAATATTGTAATAATTTCTAGTTTAAATGATTTGGACATTGAACCAGCCTGCATTGATATCAGGCTAACGTAAAAATAGAAATAAAATTTGGACAAAATTTCCAAAAAAAAAAGAATTTTGGCAAAATATTCTATAGAAAATTTTGACAAAATTTTCTATAGAAATAAAATTTTGATAAAATTTTCTATAGAAAAAAAAAATTGACAAAATTTTCTATAGAAATACAATTTTGACAAAATTTTGTAAGGAATAAAATTTTGACAAAATTTTCTATAGAAATAAAATTTTGATAAAATTATCTATAGAAATACAATTTTGACAAAATTTTGTAAGGAATAAAATGTTGACAAAATTTTCTATAGAAATAAAATTTTGATAAAATTTTCTATAGAAATAAAATTTTGATTAAATTTTCTATAGAAACATATTTTTCTAAATTGTCTATAGAAATAAAATTTTGCCAAAAATTTTTATAGAAATACAATTTTGACAAAATTTTCTATAGAGATAAAATTCTGACAAAATTTTCTATAGAAGTAAAATTTTCAGAAATTTTTTCTGTAGAAATAAAATTTTGAGAAAATTTTTCTATAGAAATAAAATTTTGACAAAATTTTCAATAGAAATAAAATTTTGAAAAAAATTCTATATAAATAAAGTTTTGAAAAAATTTTGTATAGCAACATATTTTTCCAAATTGTCTATAGAAATACAATTTTGACAAACATTTTTATAGAAATAAAATTGTGACAACATTTTCATTAGAAATAAAAGCCTGAGGCTCTTCCTCCTCCACATTGTATATGCCAGTAGCTATAGTTATAGTTTTTCCTATAGTTATAGCCTCGAATACAGCTGCCATACCTAAGGGATTATAGTACAATTTTGGTTGCTCTTATGGGGTATTTGGTTTGGGAAGTAAATCATACTTTAGGTGGACGTACAACACCCCGTAGATGGTATCTGACTATGAAGCAACTCATTTAAAATCGAATTGTAAAACGAAATCAAAGAATATTTGGATGCTGTGTTCCATAGATTTTAATAGGTATCATAAAGACGATTTCTGTTTATGCAATCGCTGTTATTTCGTGATTCCCAATTTGGAAAAAGTCAAACTTTCATATTTAAATTTTTTGAAAGTGGCATTTTTCCATCAACACTTTAGTCTTTTTTAATAGCTTTCAGCATAAAAATTTCTCCCCATTTTTAAACAAATTGATTGAAATTTATTAAAAAGAAAATTATCCCACCATACTAGAGATTTTCGTTTAATCCTTGTGTATACATTTTTCCATATTAAATAATATTTACCACTTTCGGCCACGAGAAAAAATTAACTCCAATGACAGAATACTAAAGACAGACAATAACATAACACATGAAGAAAAAATTAACGAATGAAACGAATTTATGATCATTGTTTCTCATATTCTCCATATGCTATGAAATGAAACAAAATACTGAAATTTATTAAAAATTTCGTTTAACTTTATCCAGCTGGATTTTTCGCAATTGGGATTGTGGTTGCTTTATATGCGGTTGCTATGATACGCTTTGACAAGTTGTGGTTTCTTTGTCCCTGCTCTTGGGCTTGCATGCATCCTCCAATTCTTTGTGATTTTTTCTTGTTTTTCATCTCAGCATGTCAACATTGGTACAATTGAAACAATGTCTGCACAGCTTTCAACCCGCTTGGTTACATGCTCTGTTCATTTTTTCTTTCATATTCGCTTGCCATGATATTCTCTTAAAAGAACACCGAATGCTAGAAGAAAACTCAACATTTTTGCAATACCAGGAACAGGCTGTCTGTGTAGTCGAGAAACAAAACGGAAACAAAAATCCAAAAAACAAAAAAAAACGTTTTTAGTGAAATAGTTGAGTCCCTAGAGTTTGAATTGAAACAAAAAATAATAAAAATATTTTTACAAAAGAATTTTCAAAATGAAATTGAAAAAAGACATCCACCAATTTGAGACATGTAGCAAAACCCAGAGGACAACTGTCGCCAACATGTGAAACAACAACAAAAAATGCAATACAACTACAACAACAAGGAGAGAACAGTGATGGTGATTTGAAAAAAACTTTTGTTTTATTTTTTTTAAAGTACGAAGGTTATGTATTAGGTTGGGTTTAGTATTAGTATTAGTATTAGTATTAGTATTAGTATTAGTATTAGTATTAGTATTAGTATTAGTATTAGTATTAGTATTAGTATTAGTATTAGTATTAGTATTAGTATTAGTATTAGTATTAGTATTAGTATTAGTATTAGTATTAGTATTAGTATTAGTATTAGTATTAGTATTAGTATTAGTATTAGTATTAGTATTAGTATTAGTATTAGTATTAGTATTAGTATTAGTATTAGTATTAGTATTAGTATTAGTATTAGTATTAGTATTAGTATTAGTATTAGTATTAGTATTAGTATTAGTATTAGTATTAGTATTAGTATTAGTATTAGTATTAGTATTAGTATTAGTATTAGTATTAGTATTAGTATTAGTATTAGTATTAGTATTAGTATTAGTATTAGTATTAGTATTAGTATTAGTATTAGTATTAGTATTAGTATTAGTATTAGTATTAGTATTAGTATTAGTATTAGTATTAGTATTAGTATTAGTATTAGTATTAGTATTAGTATTAGTATTAGTATTAGTATTAGTATTAGTATTAGTATTAGTATTAGTATTAGTATTAGTATTAGTATTAGTATTAGTATTAGTATTAGTATTAGTATTAGTATTAGTATTAGTATTAGTATTAGTATTAGTATTAGTATTAGTATTAGTATTAGTATTAGTATTAGTATTAGTATTAGTATTAGTATTAGTATTAGTATTAGTATTAGTATTAGTATTAGTATTAGTATTAGTATTAGTATTAGTATTAGTATTAGTATTAGTATTAGTATTAGTATTAGTATTAGTATTAGTATTAGTATTAGTATTAGTATTAGTATTAGTATTAGTATTAGTATTAGTATTAGTATTAGTATTAGTATTAGTATTAGTATTAGTATTAGTATTAGTATTAGTATTAGTATTAGTATTAGTATTAGTATTAGTATTAGTATTAGTGGTCCACCGTGGTGCAATGGTTAGCATACCCGCCTTGCATACACAAGGTCGTGGGTTCGATTCCTGCCACGACCGAACACCAAAAAGTTTTTCAGCAGTGGATTATCCCACCTCAGTAGTGCTGGTGACATTTCTGAGGGGTTCAAAGCTTCTCATAGTGGTTTCACTGGAATGTGGAACGCCGTTCGGACTCGGCTATAAAAAGGAGGTCCCTTGTCATTGAGCTTAACATGGAATCGGGCAGCACTCAGTGATAAGAGAGAAGTTCACCACTGTGGTATCACAATGGACTGAATAGTCTAAGTGAACCTGATACATCGGACTGCCACATAACCTAACCTAACCTAACCTAACCTTGACAAAATTTTCTATAGAAATAAAATTTTGACAATATTTTTATAGAAATAAAAGTTTGCGAAAATTTTCTATAGAAACAAAATTTTAGAAAAATTTTCCACAGAAATAAAATGTTTGAAAACTATTCTATATACTATTACATAATTTTATACATTTTTATACCCTGCGCCACACTGTAGAACAGGGTATTATAAGTTAGTGCATATGTTTGTAACACCCAGAAGGAGACGAGGTAGACATATGGTGTCTTTGGCAATAATGATCAGGGCGGTTCCCTGAGTCGATTTAACCATGTCCGTCTGTCCGTCCGTCCGTCCGTCCGTCCGTCTGTCTGTGAACACATTCTTGTGATCAAAGTCTAGGTCGCAATATAAGTCTAATCGCCTTCAAATTTGGCACGTGTTCCTTTTTTGGGTCAGAATAGAACCCTATTGATTTTGGAAGATATGGGGCGAAAGATATATAGCTCCCATATATATCTTTCGCCCGATATGCACTTATATGGCCCCAGAAGCCAGAGTTTTGGTCCAATTTGGATGAAATTTTGCACTAGGAGTACAATTAGTAGTATAGTCATGTGTGCCAAATTTGATTGAAATCGGTTCAGATTTAGATATAGCTCCTATATATATCTTTCGCCCGATATGGACTATTATGGTCCTAGAAGCCAGAGTTTTGGTTCAATTGTACAAAATTTTCCATAGAAACAAAATTGTCACAAAATTTTCTATAGAAGTAAAATTGTCACAAAAATTTCTATAGAATTAAAATTTTGGGAAAAAATTTCTATATAAATAAAATTTTGATAAAATTTTCTATAGAATTAAAATTTTGACAAAAATTTCTATAGAAATAACATTTTGACAAAAGTCTCTATAGAAAATTTTCCATAGAAGTAAAATTGTCACAAAATTTTCTATAGAAATAAAATTTTGATAAAATTATCTATAGAAATAAAATTTTGACTAATTTTTCTATAGAAATAAAATTTTGACAAAATTTTCTATAGAAATAAAATGTTGACAAAATTTTTATGGGAATAAAATTGTGAAAATCTTTTCTATAGGAATAAAATTTTAACAAAATTTTCTATAGTAATAAAATTTTGGCAAAATTTTGTATAGAAATAAAATTTTGACAAAATTTTTCTGTAGAAATAAAATTTTAACACAATTTTGACAAAACTTCCTCTAAAAATAAAATTTGGACAAACTTTTCTATAGAAATAAAATTTTGACAAAAACTTCTATTGAAACAAAATTTTGAGAAAATTTTCAATAGAAATAAAATTTTGACAAAGTTTTCTATAGAAACAAAGTTGTGAAAAATTTTCTATAGGAATAAAATTTTGACAAAATTTTCTATCAAAATAAAATTTGACAAAATTTTCTATAGAAAAAGATTGTGAAAAACTCTTCTATAGGAATAAAATGTAACGTGCGTCCATCCAACTATCTTGCAGTCTATAGGGCTTTGCCCAAATAAATTTGACAAACATTCTTTTCCTCTGTTGGTTAAGCTACACTTGTAGTTTAGGCAATGTATGGTTTTAAGCTGATATAAAAAAAAAACAACAGAAATAAAATTTTGACAAAGTTTTCTATAGAAATAAAACTGTGAAAATCTTTTCTATAGGAATAAAATTTTAACAAAATTTTCTATAGAAATAAAATTATGACAAAATTTTGTATAGAAATAAAATTTTGACAACAATTTTCTATAGAAATAAAATTTTAACAAAATTTTCTGTAGAAATAAAATTTTGACAAAATTTCCTATAAAAATTAAATTTTGAGAAAATTTTCAATAGAAATAAAATTTTGAGAAATTGTTTCTATAGAAATAAAATTTTGACAGAATTTTTTATGGAAATAAAATTGTGAAAATCTTTTCTATAGGAAAAAAATTTTAACAAAATTTTCTATAAAAATAAAAATTTAACAAAATTTTCTATAGAAATAAAAATTTGACAAAATTTTCTATAGAAATAAAATTTTAACAAAATTTCCTATAGAAATAAAATTTTGACAAAATTTTGTATAGAAATATAGAAATATAATTTTGACAAAATATTCTATAGAAATAAAATTTTGACAAAATGTTCTATAGAAATAAAATTTTGACAAAATTTTCTCCAAAAATAAAATTTGGACAAAATTTTCTACAGAAATACAATTTTGAAAAAAATTTCTATAGAGACAAAGTTGTGAAAAAGATTTTCTATAGGAATAACATTTTGACAAAATTTTCTATTGGAATAAAATTTTGAGAAAATTTTCTATAGAAATAAAATTTTGACAAAATTTTGTATATAAATAAAACTTTGACAAAAATTTCTATGGAAATAGAATTTTGACAAAATTTTCTATACAAATAACATTGTGAAAATCTTTTCTATAGGAATAAAATTTTAACAAAATCTTTTATAAAAATAAAATTATGACCAAATTTTGTATAGAAATAAAATTTTGACAACAATTTTCTATAGAAATAAAATTTTAACAAAATTTTCTATAGAAATAAAATTTTGACAATATTTCCTATAAAAATCAAATTTTGAGAAAATTTTCAATAGAAATAAAATTTTGAGAAAATGTTTCTATAGAAATAAAATTTTGACAGAATTTTTTACGGAAATAAAATGTTGACAACATTTTTTATGGGAATAAAATTGTGAAAATCTTTTCTATAGGAATAAAATTTTAACAAAATTTTCTATAGAAATAAAATTTTGACAAATTTTTTCTGTAGAAATAAAATTTTAACACAATTTTGACAAAACTTCCTCTAAAAATAAAATTTGGACAAACTTTTCTATAGAAATAAAATTTTGACAAAAATTTCTATTGAAACAAAATTTTGAGAAAATTTTCAATAGAAATAAAATTTTGACAAAGTTTTCTATAGAAACAAAGTTGTGAAAAATTTTCTATACGAATAAAATTTTGACAAAATTTTCTATCAAAATAAAATTTTGACAAAATTTTCTATAGAAAAAGATTGTGAAAAACTCTTCTATACACAGAAAAAAATATCACCAAAATATTTCCAATTAAAAAGTTAATTGAAGTTTTTCAATTAATAAATTAATTGATACAATTAACTTTTTAATCATGATAGAAACAATAAGTTAATTAAGTCAATGATTGAAATTTTTAAAATGTTTAATTAAAAAATTAATTGATACAATTAACTTTTTAATCATGATAGAAACAATAAGTTAATTAAGTCAATGATTGAAATTTTTAAAATGTTTAATTAAAAAATTAATTGATACAATTAACTTTTTAATCAAATTCTGAAGACTAATTCAGTTAAAAAAAGTGCTATTTTTTTACTTTTTTAATTAAAAATGTATTTCAAACAATCATTTGTTAATCCAAATAAAAACTCTAAGCCAATCTAACTAAGTAATTAAAAATAGTTACCTTTTTAAAAATAGTTACCTTAATAAATTAATTGCGTTTTGCAATCAACATCAATTAAATTTTTAATTGAATCAATTTAAAAATTAATTGAATTTTGCTGAAAAAATTTTTTAATCAAGAATTTTTTCTATGCCCAATTAAAACTGTGATTGATACTATCATTTTCGTGATTGAAGACATTTCAATTAAAAAATTAATTGGATCAATTAATTTGGTGATTGAATCAGAGAAAAAATTTTTTGTGTGTACACACAAAAAAATTTTCTAATTCAATCACGAAATTAATTGATCCAATTAATTTTTTAATTGAAATGTCTTCAATCACAGAAATGATAGTATCAATTAAAAAATTAATTGACAATCAATTAAAAAATTAATTGATCCAATTAAATATTTAATTGACACTATTAATTGGTGTGATTGATTTTTATTTCAATTAAAGAATTTGTTGAATCAATTAAGTTTTTAATTGAATTTTTTTTTAACTCAATTAAGATTTTAATTGGAAAAAATTTCGAGAAATTTTTTTCTGTGTAGGTATAAAATTTTGAGGAAATTTTTATAAATTAATATCCCATGAAAATTTTAATTTTTGTGTTATTTCATACAAAGACTATTGTTCTTCCTTTTTGTAGAAGTAGCAATTCTCACATGTTGGTGCAACCTAAAATGGTTAAAACATATAAAATTCGACACATTTACAATTCAAGGGTATTTATATACCCAAGAAATTGTCACTAATAGGAGGAGTCATTCATTCATAACAATTTTTTTTCACACTAATCACAAAGAATGCATTAAAAACTACAAAATAAAAATTTTGTAATTTGGTAAATTGTTTGAAAATTTTCATCAAATTTTGATAGATTATTTCTGGCAATTCACAAACGTAAGCGACTTTTTTTATCATTATGCGACTTTTTTGAACATGCGACTTTTCAAAATTTCCAACGGTAACACTGCCTCAGGCAATACAACGTTGTAGATTGCTTCAGTTTCCACATCAAGGTACCGGACAGCATCTGCAATATTAGTACAAAATGCTTTTTGTAAGGGAATACATACAAACTTTTCATCCACCAAGAAGTAATAAAATGCAGTGGGATAAACCAACACCTCACGAAGGCCAACTTTTGAAAGAGTGACGATTATTTGGTTCGATTTCTAAAACAATAAACAAACACTAATTTTTCAACGCAAATATGAACTAAATTGGTTGAATGTTTAGAACAGCAGAAAATCATCAACAGTTCTCTGTGAATTCAATTTCTTAAAAAAATTCGAATTTTTTTCGCATTTTCTGAACCCACCCCCATAGGGGTATTTAAAAATCAACTTTGACCAAAGTGAAAATGCTTTGCAGCACTTGTCTTTAGTTTTCGTTACAAATTTTTTTTGTTTTCTTTTGTTTGTTGTTTCTATTTTTTTTTTTCAACAATCCATTTGGGTTTTAACACATTTTTCCACATTGCATTGCCCAAAGTTTTGGACCGTTTGACAATATCAATTGGTGGTCACTATGCAACACTGTGGTGTAGTGGAGTTAGTGACTGCTATTGTTACGTTGTCTTAACTGTCAGAGAAAAAATGTTAAGTAAACGTTAAAGAGAGTTTAAAAATATGAAATAATATGCCACATATATACACTGTGAAAAATTTGGTTATTTGTTGATATTATATACTGAAGTATATCAGCTTTAAAATAGATATACAAAGAAGATTTTTTAAAATTAATATTAATAAATACACAATCTACGCAAAGCTAATACAATTTTGATCACAATAAGGGGGGAACTAGAAACTTATAATCGACGTCAAATACCGTCCATTACCAAATTATAAGTCAACAAATTTATTTCGTATAAAGTTATTGGGTAGACGGGCGGACACGCTCTTTTGGAATCAAGACGTCAGAAAATGAATTTCATCCAAACGAACTTTGAGTTTCCGATAGAGATACACATTTGAGTGAAGTTTCATTAACACTTCCAATATAAAAATATTAATTATGGCTCTCTTATCTGGGGCACAATCTTTTTTGTTTGCCCCTTCTTTTCTCAGTGCACCTGAATACAATTGAACTTTTAGCAAGTTTTCCTAGCTTGGTTTCGACACAGTTTCTTAAATTTTAATTTTAACTAACCAAAATAGCTTAAGGCTATGGTTGTGTATGTTGGAATTGTTTGTTAGTATGCGAATGTTTGTGTCTAATACAAAAGCAGTGGTCTATATACACTACTCTCTTGAGATAAATATTGGATTTTCAATACTCTATGTATTGTGAAATATTAATGGACAGTTGAATTTGTCCCTTAGGGCATGAGTTGAAAATTTGAAAACTTTGTATTGCAAGTTTTTGATATTGTTGTTGTATTTGTTTGCTTTTATTTTGGGAATAGATTTGGTATGATTTCCAACGAAGTACCTTAAGGTGTCACCGCCATTTGTTGAAATTTAAAATTGATTTTTTTTAAATATCGGAAAAGTTAGCTAAAATAGAGAGGAAAAGGAAAAGGAAATAGAAATTTATTTCAATTATTAAATCAAGCTTTATTCTATAGGGCTCGTATTGGTTGATCGCAACAGGATTACCTAAACCGAAACAGGAACAACAGGTGGTTTCTACAATTCATATGTAATCGGATGAAAAATAGAAGCCTACTTAGTAGAGTGAAGTGCAACAGGCAATAGTCCTACTTTGGAAACAGCGACAGGAACAGACAAAGGAAAACAAGGGTTGATTCTCTCTTATCAGGAAACCAATTTTGCCGTTGAGAGCCAGCAACAGAGAGAATGGACTTGACAGTTGTCAGATAGAAAAATTGCAAGTTTTTGCTAGAGTTTTAATATTGCCACTCGTGCCAAAAATAATCCTCCACACGCAAAGAAAAAAAAACGTTTGGAAAACGTGTACCGAAAACGTTTTTCTTTTGTTAGAGTTTTTTGAATTGCTTCGAAAATTTTAAACTTTTGTTACCAAAAAAATTCGTTTGTTACAAAATTTTTATTTTTTTCAATAAAAAAAGTTATTTTTGAAACAACAGCACAGTTCATTTCGTTTATATCAAACATTGTTCTTTTCTTACTTTAGGTCTTTAATAAGACACATTGTACAGTTCAAAATTTAATATAGTACAATGTAATGTTGAATATTTTTTTCGGAATCTTTCGAACATATCTGAAATATATGTAAAAAAAAACAAAAACAAAAAAAAACTTTGGTCGAAGCAGGGATCGAACCCACGACCCTTGGCATGCAAGTCGGACGTAGCAACCACTGCTTCACGGTGCCAAACTAAATGTTTGTTTCTGTTAAATAAACTTTTATTCGGTTCGTGGGCGCCGCAAGCTATGCTATATAAATATAACTTATATGGATAATTATCTATTGATGACCATAACAGGTACATAGCTCAGTGGATAGTGTGTTGGCTTACAAAGTGCATGGTCCGCGGTTCGATTCTCCGTCCAGGCGAAAGGTAAAAAAAAATTTATAAAATTGTATAATTTCTTCTACATTGTTGGTATCACAGGAAAAGGTGTTAAAAACTAAAAAATCTCGTGGATGTGAGAAAGATGTGACGGAAAATGCAATTAGCAAGAAAACAACGTTTTTTTTTGAGTTAGTCTTTATGAAATTGTTTTTACATCCTGGAAAAGAATAAACGTTTATCACAAAAAGTATATACTTTTCTTCTAAATACACTTCCTTTCAGCGAAAAGCAAATGAGAAACGAACTTTGTTTGTCTAAAATTTCGTTTGGGAGGAAAGAATTATTTTTTTGCGTGCAAACTTCTAAGATATTAGTACCAAAAATCTAATCTATTTCTATCGAAAATGTTGTCGAAATTTTACTTCTATAGAAAATTTTATCAAAATTTTATTTCTATAGGTCTTGCAAAAATTTTATTTCTATAGAAAATTTTGTTAAAATTTTATTTCTTTAGAAAATTTTGTCAAAATTTTATTTCTATAGAACATTTTGTCAAAATTTTATTTCTATACAAAATTTTGTCAAAATTTTATTTCTATAGAAAATTTTGTCAAAATTTTATTTCGATAGAAAGTTTTGTCAAAATTTTATTTCTATAGAAAATTTTGTCAAAATTTTATTTCTATAGAAAATTTTCTCAAAATTTTATTTCTATAGAAAATTTTGTCCAAATTTTATTTCTGTAGAAAATGTTGTCAAAATTTTATTTCTATAGAAAGTGTTGCCAAAATTTTATTTCTATAGAAAGTGTTGCCAAAATTTTATTTCTTTAGAAAATTTTGTCAAATTTTTATTTTTATAGAAGAATTTGTCAACATTTTATTTTTATGGAAGATTTTGTAAAAATATCTTATTATACAATTGCCTGTTTCGGTATAAGGCTAACATGAAATATGATTTTGTAAAAATTTTATTTTTACAGAAAATTTTGTCAAAATTTTATTTCTATAGAAAATTTTGACAAAATTTTATTTCTATAGAAAATTTTGTCAAAATTTTTGTGGTTAATATATACATAAATATTGTTTTATTCAAAATAAATATTTTATTTTGAATTTATAGAAAATGTTGTTAAAATTTTGGTTCTACAGAAAAGTTGTCAAAAATTTATTTCTAGAGCTAATTTCGTCAAAATTTTATTTCTATAGAAAATTTTGTTAAAATTTTATTTCTTTATATAGTAAATTTTGTCAAAATTTTATTTCCTTAAAAATTTTGACAAAATTTTATTTCCATAGAAAATTTTGACAAAATTTTATTTCTATAGAAAGTCTTGCCAAAATCTTATTTCTATAGAAAATTTTCTGAAAATTTTATTTCTATAAAAAATTTTGTCAAAATTTTATTTCTATAGAAAATTTTGTTAAAGTTTTATTTCTATAGAAAATTTTGTCAAAATTTTATTTAAATAGAAAATTGTGTCAAAATATTTTTTTTATAGAAAATTTTGTCAAAATTTTATTTCTATAGAAAATTGTGCCACGGTTTTATTTCTATAGATAATTTTGACAAAATTTTCTTTCTGTGGGAAATTTTGTCAAAATTTTATTTCTTTAGAAAGTCTTGCCAAAATTTTATTTCTATAGAAAATTTTGTCAAAATTTTATTTCTATAGAAAATTTTGTCAAAATTTTATTTCTATAGAAAATTGTGTCACGGTTTTATTTCTATAGATAATTTTGACAAAATTTTTTTATTTAGAAAATTTTGTCAAAATTCTATTTCTGTAGAAAATGTTGTCAAAGTTTTATTTCTATAGAAAATTTTGTCAAAATTTACTTTCTATAGAAAATTTTGTAAAACTTTTATTTCTATAGAAAATTTAGTCAACATTTTATTTCTATCGCAAATTTTGTCAAAATTTTTCTAAAGCACATTTCTATAGAAAATGTTGTCAAAATTTTATTTCTATAGAAAATTTTGATAAAATTTTATTTCTGTAGAAAGTTTTGTCGAACTTTTATTTCCATAGAAAATGTGGCCAAAGTTTTATTTCTATAGAAAGTTTTGTCTAAATTGTATTTCTCTCGCAAATTTTGTCAAATTTTTATTTCTATCGCAAATTTAGTCCAAATTTTATTTCTGTAGAAAATTTTGCCAAAGTTTTATTTCTATTAGAAAATTTTGTCAAAATTTACTTTCTATAGAAAATTTTGTCAAAATTTTATTTCTATCGCAAATTTTGTCAAAATTTTATTTCTATAGAAAATGTTGCCAAAATTTTATTTCTATAGAAAATTTTGTCAAAATTTTATTTCTATAGAAAATTTTGTCAAAATTTAATTCTATAGAAAATTTTGTCAAAATTTACTTTCTTAAGAAAATTTTGTCAAAATTTTATTTGTATAGAAAATTTTGTCAAAATTTTATTTCGATAGAAAGTTTTGTCAAAATTTTATTTCTATAGAAAATTTTGTCAAAATTTTATTTCTATAGAAAATTTTGTCAAAATTTTATTTCTATGGAAAATTTTGTCAAAATTTTATTTCTGTAGAAAATGTTGTCAAAATTTTATTTCTATAGAAAGTTGTGTCACGGTTTATTTCTATAGATAATTTTGACAAAATTTTCTTTCTATGGGAAATTTTGTCAAAATTTTATTTTTATAGAAAGTCTTGCCAAAATTTTATTTCTATAGAAAATTTTGTAAAAATTTTATTTCTATAGAAAATTTTGTCAAAATTTTATTTCTATAGAAAATTTTTTCAAAATTTTATTTCTATAGAAAATTTTGTCAAAATTTTATTTCTATAGAAAATTTTGTCAAAATTTTATTTCTATAGAAAATTTTGTCAATATTTTATTTCTATAGAAAATTGTGTCACGGTTTTATTTCTATAGATAATTTTGACAAAATTTTTTTATTTAGAAAATTTCGTCAAAATTCTATTTCTGTAAAAAATGTTGTCAAAGTTTACTTTCTATAGAAAATTTTGTAAAACTTTTATTTCTATAGAAAATTTTGTCAACATTATATTTCTATCGCAAATCTTGTCAAAATTTTTCAAAAGCACATTTCTATAGAAAATGTTGTCAAAATTTTATTTCTATAGAAAATGTTGATAATTTTTTTTCCTATAGACAATTTTGTCAAAATTTTATTTCTATAGAAAGTCGCGCCAAATTTTTTTTTCTATAGAAAATTTTGTCAAAATGTTATTTCTATAGAAAATTTTTTCAAAATTTTATTTCTGTAGAAAATTTTGTCAAAATTTTATTTCCATAGAAGATTTTGTCAAAATTTTATTTGTATAGAAGATTTTGTCAAAATTTTATTTCTATAGAAAAATTTGTCAAAATTTTATTTCTATTGAAAATTTTGACAAATTTTTCTTTCTATAGGAAATTTTGTCAAAATTTTATTTCTATAGAAAGTCTCGCCAAGATTTTATTTCTATAGAAAATTTTGTCCAAATTTTATTTCTATAGGAGATTTTGTCAATTTTTTTTTTTATAGAAGATTTTGTCAAAATTTTATTTCGTTAGAAGATTTTGTCAAAATTTTATTTCTATAGAAAATTTTGTCAAAATTTAATTTCGTTAGAAAATGTTGTCAAAATTTTATTTCTATAGAAAATTTTGTCAAAATTTTATTTCTTTCGAAAATTTTGTCAAGGTTTTATTTCTATAGAAAATTTTGACAAGACTTTCTTTCTATAGGAAATTTTGTCAAAATTTTCTTTTATAGGAAATTTTGTCAAAATTTTCTTTCTTTAGAAAATTTTGTCAAAATTTTATTTCTATAGTTAATGTTGTCAAAGTTCTATTTCTCTAGAAGATTTTTGTCAAAGACGGATATCGTTAAATCGTCTTAGAATTCCTCCCGAATCCGGTTTGTTTGTGTATTGAAAACAAAAAACTTATATTTGTGGCAAATGGGAATCGATTGCAAATATAAAAGTTTAAAGATTTTAATGCTATATAAACATTAAAAGCTTTAAACTAGTGTTGAGTATTTCCTACACAAAGAAGATTAAACACGAAATATCTATTGCACCAAAAAACCCACCTGATAAATTCTCCATATCCAAAACTCTAATTGCCCACAATATTTTTCTATTGTGTCGATTACCCCCAATATTGTTTTTTTTTTCTAATTGCTCTACATACATACGTAGATAACATATAAAAACAATTTCGAATGCATTTACCAAAAGATATTCAAAGTACATTGTTTTGCTTTCCAACTAAACAAAGCCCATAGTCGAACAATTCTCGATTTAACCAAAACAAAGAGATTTTTTCATTCATGGAAAAATGAAAATTCAACCATAACATTCCAGGATGTTGAAAAAAAACACCATCTACATTTTCAAACCCGAAACTCAGACATACGTACAATCAAGATGAAGATTAACCAATTTTTGTGGTTTTTATGGATATCACTCATACAAACATACAAACTGATATTGCACTATGCACATAGTCCACCATAAGTGCAGCGTCAATGCATTGTGGTTCTGCTATAAAAGCTAAACTGGCATCCATTCCATCTACAATTGAAGCTGCATTCAGTGAGGTAGTCAAACTATTTGTAGCTAATGACTATGGGAATCTGTGTTCCCATTAACACATTTATCCATAAAAACAATACTGCACCACATTTGCAAAAGCTTAAAATAGCATCAGCAGGCCCATTACACAGTGGTGGCAATGTTAGGTTAGGTGGCAGCCCGATGTATCAGGCTCACTTAGAGTATTCAGTCCATTGAGATACCACATTGGTGAACTTTTCTCTTATCACTGAGTGCTGCCCGATTTCATGTTAAGCTCAATGACAAGGGACTTCCTTTTTATAGCCGAGTTCGAACGGAAGCTTTGAAACCCTCACCAACATTACTGAGGTGGTATAATCCACCGCTGAAAAACTTTTTGGTATTCGGTCGAAGCAGGAATCGAACCCACGACCTTGTGTATGCAAGGCGGGCATGCTAACCATTGCACCACGGTGGCTCCCTTGGTGCAATGGAAACAACGTTACTGTCTTACCAAAGATGCATCCTGTTGTATTGAAGTCAATACGTTTGATAGTTCGCCAGGACTTAATACTAAATATTCAGCACCATAAGAAACTATAGAGCCAACATGGAGACTGCAAGTAAAATAAGGGAAGCGCGCATACGCTTTGATAGCACTGTGACGCACTTTTCAAATTTTTGCCTTCAAACAAATAATCACTTATCCCAGCCGAAATTACTCGATGAGAGGAGAAAAGTAATTTCTGGATTTTGCTAGATTGGTTGCCGTTCGTTTTTTATAAGCCTGAATTGAGAAGAAACTGTCTCCACAAAAGTTGAATATATATGAGAGCAAAGTGCAGAGGATCTGGAGAAGTGATACATGACGACTATAAGAATGTTAAAAAGTACTCATAGATCCTATACACAATAGAAAGAAGGGCACAAATGATGACCGGGGAAATAATATTAACGGAGTATCCTGGGCTATAAATCCGTGTTGAAGAAGCTACACAGAGAATACAGATTGGTTGTGACAATCGAATTTATTGCCAACCTCCTTTTGGCAGTTGTAGCAACTACCAGTTGGCAGTTGTGTCACCCGACTGATTCGGTCGACACAACTAATACCACATATGGTGTTGGTTGGAGCTGCCGATGATATTGGTTGTGACTACCTTCATCATTCGGTTGTGTTACCCAACCTAAATAATACTCATGACCGAATTAAAAATATATTTAAAATCAATTACTTCACAGTGAAATATTATATTTTATTTTATTTTATTTTATTATTTACATATAGATATAGTGGTACAAAGAAATCTAAATACGCTAAATGTATGTAATTAGTAGATACAAATTTTTGTCGAAAATCTGTACTTATTGCATCAAAATGTATTCACGCCCAGATTTTTAGAGCAAACAAAAAATTTGTTGACGGTGAACATGTAGCATGGTTGCCGCAAACCTCTTATTTTCTCGGACATTATGTACCTGACTTCGACAGCATCAAAAACATATTGTCCTTTTTTATGGATATCAATAATTGAATATTCGTGGTGTGAACAAATTGATAAAATCGTGCAGATTTTAGATTTTGCACATCCAACTGCTTTCGTACCTGAAATGTAGCTTCTTAAAATCCAGGACTATATCGCTGGTTAACCAGAGTAGATTTTTCTGCCCAAGGTGGCGTCCAGTGCTGCATAGTTCAAAAATGGGTCACTATCGTAGGGAAATTAAGAAATAAAATTAGAAAGTTACGGGTTATAGGTATCACTGCTAGAGTTTGTAAAACTAATTCCAAAATTTACCCACTATATCATATCACATCAAAAATGGTCCACAGCTATTACCAGATTCAAAACGGCAGGTTCAATGAAAAGTTAAAAACCACAGCTAATATTGTCATTCCTATCCTACATACAATATCTATGCGTTTCTTTTTTAAACCAATTTGAAGCCTACAAAAATACGTCTTAGTAAATAATTTGTTAAAATAAAAATGACATTTGAGAATTCATCAACCGGCATTCGGCTGAGAATACCAAATATCAGTTAGAACTACTAAATGACAGTTACGAAATTTAGTTAAGGTAGGTCATATCTATCGAATTCAAATAATTTTTTTCAAAAGAGAGGCAATTAGTTGCTACAACCATTTGTTTGCAATTACAAACGAAAATCTATTGAAATTATAATCAAATGATATTAAAGACAGACAAACGCTTGTGATTGAAAGAAATAGATCGGCACAACTGATATTTAATTCTGAGTGTACAATTTTCGTTAGTACAACTGATTTTCAAACAATTTGTTTTCTGTGTGTAGGAGCAAGGTGAATGAAATTATTTCCCACACATAGTGGCAGACAAGATGATCACACCGAAGTTGACGTGTCAACTCGAACACTCTTTACAGAAGAAGCTGAAGAACAACAAAACACCCCATTCAAATAATAAACCAGCTGGAATATTGAAAACTACGTCCGAAAACCGCCCCTCACGCAGAAACTTGTGATAATAATAATAAGTAATAATAAGTAAGACTTACTAATACTAAACACGGAAGGAAAATTACTAGAAAAACTAATAAAACCAATGTAAGAAGAACCTATAGAGAACAACGGTGAACTATACTGGAGTAGGCAGAATGATTTCCGCCCAACGAAATTCCCAATGGTAAAGGGTGATACGGTCAAAATTTGGGCAATATAAACTTGAAGTATTTCTTTCAATTTTGCATTTAAAAAACCTGAACACCCCTCATTTTGAAGGTGTGTGTGTAGAATGTTGCTCCTATATTGATTTTGGAATTCACTCTTCATTTGTCAAAATGCCGTCCAAGCAAGAAGAGCAGCGTATCAAAATTTTGCTCGCGCATCGCGAAAATCCGACCTACTCGCACGCAAAGCTGGCAAAATCGCTAAAAGTTGCCAAATCCACCGTTACAAATGTAATTAAAGTGTTTTGGGGAACGCTTGTCGACAGCCAGGAAGTCTGGATCGGGGGGACATCGAAAACCGGAAGCCGCTGAGACGACAAAGAGAGTTGCCGGTAGTTTCAAGCGAAACCCTAACCTCTATCTCCGAGATGCCGCAAATAAGCTGGGTGTATCGTCTACAACCGTGCATCGAGCCAAAAAACGAGCCTGACTATCGACTTACAAGAAGGTAGTGACTCCAAATCGCGATGATAAACAAAATACGACGGCCAAAGCGCGATCCCGGAGGCTGTACACGACGATGCTGACGAAGTTTGACTGCGTGGTAATTGACGACGAAACCTACGTCAAAGCCGACTACAAGCAGCTTCCGGGACAGGAGTTTTATACGGCAAAAGGAAGGGGAAAGGTAGCAGATATTTTCAAGCACATAAAACTGTCAAAGTTCGCAAAGAAATATCTGGTTTGGCAAGCCATCTGTACCTGTGGCTTGAAAAGCAGCATTTTCATAGCTTACGGGACTGTCAACCAAGAAATTTACGTGAAAGAGTGTTTGAATAAACGTCTGCTGCCTTTCCTGAAGAAACACGGTTGTTCCGTACTGTTTTGGCCGGATTTGGCATCTTGCCATTACGGTAAAAAGGCCATGGAATGGTACGCCGCCAAAAAACGTGTAGGTGGTTCCCAAGGACAAGAACCCTCCCAACACGCCAGAGCTCCGCCCAATTGAGAAATACTGGGCTATTGTCAAGCGGAACTTAAGAAGACCAAAAAAACTGCTAAGGACGAGCAGCAGTTCAAGGCAAACTGGCTTTCTGCGGCGATGAAGGTGGACAAGGTGGTTGTACGAAATCTGATGGCAGGTGTCAAGCGTGAGGCCCGGCAATTCGGATTTGGAAAAGCGAAAGTCTAACTGAATAGTTTTCCTGAATTTTATACTAATTGAACTTTGAAAAAGAAATTTAATTTGATTTTTTTGATAAACGATTTCACCGATTTACACTAGAGGTGTGCATGTGACACGAAATTGTCGTGACTCACGAAAATTTTCGTGACTCACGCGTGAGTCGTGAGTCACGCTCATTGTAACGGCGTGAGTGTGCGTGAGCGTGATTAACAAACCAATATGTCGTGCGTGAGTGTGAGTCACGAAAATATTATCTTCGTGAGTGTGCGTGAGTAAAGATTTACGCTCACGAAAATAATCCCGCTCACCAACATAAAATGCTTAAGACTTAAATTCATTTACAATTTTAGTGACACCTGGGATGTTAAGAGTGTAATAAAGCTCTCGATTTTAACAATACTCATGTTTTCAGACACGTCGCTAAGGTACAGTACTCAAAAAATTGTTCGTGAGTCACGACATTTTTCGTGAGTCACGATATTTTTCGTGAGTCACGGTATTTTTCGTAAGTCACGACATTTTCGTGCGTGAGTGTGCGTGAGTACAAATTTTCTTTTCGTGAGTGTGCGTGAGTCCTACCAAACAATATCGTGTGTGAGTGTGCGTGAGTAAGATTTTTCCGTCGTGAGTGTGCGTGAGCGTGAGTAAAATATTACTCACGTGTACACCTCTAATTTACACGCGTTTTCCCTTGACCAAATTTTAACCGTATCATTCTGTATTAGGCTAACATAAATAATAACAAGCTACGAAGAGCCCCTCGTAAGAGGAGAAAAATAATGTTGTCGTTAGAATTGTTGTTGTGTCCTTGAAACCAGTTTCAAATAGTTATTGTCTGGAAACAAAACATTGTGTGATCAATCAGGTGAATTCAGCAATGCCTCTAAAAATAGATTTCGCAGCAATGCCTCTAAAGATAGATTTTAGTTGCACTAGTCTAGTTACAAATTAAAATCGAGAAATAAGATTAAGAGATTGTAGCTATATGAGAGGATGATGCACAGTGGTGGTGAAAAAATGGTTCAATTTGGAAGGAATAATTCTCGTACGTAATATCCTTAGGAAATTTGCATATAAGACCAAATTGAATCATCTCCCACCCCGCCAAATCTACACTAAAGACTATGGAAACTGGCATTAGTCGACATAGAAACATATGTCTAATCAGGCTTGTGGATTACTATCTAGCGTTTTCTTTTCAATAACTTCATAATCAATTCCTCAATTTTTCATGTTCAACAAGCTCGTATTAAAATTGTAATAATAATATGTAAAGTCACTAAGTCGAGTTACTGAAATATTGAAAAGAAAGATTTACTTTTTGATTCTCTTTACAATGCTTGGAAAACCTTTATGCGATCACGCCATTACGATTATGCCACTGTGCAATGGAGGATCTATTAAATTGAATACTTAAAAAACATACTATTCCACTCACACGCAATCTGTACTACCCACAACACACAAAAACCAACAAACGAACAATGCCCTGGGTGATGATACAGCTACTGATGAGGACGATGATGTCAATGATAATGATGCTTATCATTATCTTCATCACATGCTACTTTGTTAGAGTGTTGGTTGGTACTTGGTCTAGATGTGTTTGTTTTAATTTTTTTTTTTGTTTTTGTTATTCTTCTCCACTCATTGGGGGAGACAGAAACTCTCTGACAATGGGGTCAAAAGTGCTGCAAAATACTAAGTCCTCCTTCACTTTTTCTCTTTAGAGGCTTTGTTTGATGGCGTTAAAAATTCCTAAAGCACAATGTTCTTTTGGCCTCAATACATGAGTAACACGCAACCTGCCTATACTCTATTCTACTCTTTCGACTTGCTCTCTTCTATGGCCTAAGAAGATAAGAGGTCGGGCATATGGTCTGGTGTAAATGAAGCCATGGGAGAGATAGTTTGTGGTTTTTATGTGATTGCTATGATGGGCTTATTGCAGCATTTGTAGATTTGAGATAAAATTCATGTAGCCGTACATATGTATGTGTATGAGCGTGTGTAACTCACACTCACATTCGTTGTGCATTCATATTCGTTCATTCATTCATAGAGATTGTATAGAGTCATGCATTCACTCATTTAACTCTTCCAAATGGACTTTTAAATATGTCACCCTTTAACACTTCAACCAATATAACAGGCTCATTCAAATGGGCCAAACTATAGACAGACAGCCATATGAGGTGAGAAGCATTGGGGACGTAATATTTGCTGCAAATCCATTAAAAACTAGGGAGAATTCATATCCAAGCCATTTAGGGCAATCCCCAAAAACAATCGTTGTATTTATCCTATGCTCTAGTCTCGTTGCCATCGTTGCTATTGGAATCCTATGCAATTTTTTTGTAGATTGCAATTTTTCTCATTTTTGTGGCTTTTTGAAATGGATTTTGCAAATTGATTGCGGAAGGGTCTATGGAAAAGTTTTATCACAGAGAAATTTACTATAGATTTAGCAGGAAGGGGGGGGACATTTTTGGAAATGCAAATCTAATTAGAGGAAATTCCAAACAAAACCTATTTTACTAAAACAAATGTTTGCCTGGCTCCCACGAATTTGTCTTTACACCGATGATTTTGGTATTTATTCTGAGCCAAACAAGCGGAGAATTGAAGTAAGAACACGTTTAAGTCACAATACTCTTTTAAATAAATTTATTATTTTTTTCAGCTTATTTCATGTTCTATCAAAGTCCATTAAAAACGTGTTAACGACAACTTAAATTTCCAAATTTCAGACTCGTTATCAAGTAGAAATAAAAAAATAATTCCAAGAGATCTCCTATTTTTAAACACATATTAGCTTTGTGGCCAATATGCAAAAATTGAAAAATAATGTTGAATAATTTTTCAGAATTATTAAAGTCAAGTTGGCTTTGGCCAAACCAAATTTTCCTTCATGTAAAGATACTCCTCTGTAATTGAATTATTTAACTATAACGACAAAGCAACTTCATTGCAAAGTTTAGCGACTTTTGGGTAAGGAGAAAAACTTTAAATTGGAGAAATTTGCCCTCTATGCTAAAAAAAAATTTTATTCTTATTTTAAGGATAAGAAATACAATATTTTTTTCAGTGTAGACTGTTGTAAGCTGATAACCAACGACCACAGACCATCAGGAAACCGACGCACACATCAACCAACCGAATCTTTCATCAACTCCAGATCATCAATCAACCAAAGAATCGAAGTACTTACGATTATCTACGAATCGAATTCCTTCTTCATCTCACGAAGTCGCCAGTTGCCATCAGGTCTGTGGAGTCGGAGTCTTGGAGTCGGAGTCTGAAGATTTTGCTGGAGTCGGAGTCGGAGTCGTAAAAATCTTGCTCGACTCCGACTCCGGCTAAATCAAATTTTTTAAAACACTTCACATTTTTTTAACTAAGCAAGTTTTTACGCAAATTAGTTTCCATTGCTTTATTAATTCGATCAATGTACATCATGATTGTAAATGAAAATCAACTTCCAATTACGGCTATCTTTTTATGTTTCCTAGAATGTTAGACTAGCAGATGGGCTGGATCGATCCATTTTAATGCTCATATCAATTTATTTGAAATATTTCGAACAATCGAAATTATTTTTTTTTTAATTTTATTTTAAGGCCATATACGTATGTGGAATATTGACAGAAAATTTTTCAAAGTTTTTTTTTTTATAGAAAATGTTGTCAAAATTTTATTTCTATAGCAAATTTTTTCAAAATTTTATTTCTATAAAAAATTTATTCAAAATTTTATTACTATAGAAATATTTTTTTCTATAGAAAATTTTGTCAAAATTGTATTTCTATAGAAAATTGAGTCAGAATTTTGTTTCTATAGAATATTTTGCAAAATTTTATTTCTATAGAAAATTTGGCCAAAATTTTATAGTAATAGTAATAGTAATATTTTTATTAGAAAATTTGGTCAAAATTTTATTACTATAGAAGATTTAGTCAAAATTTTGTTTCTGTAGAATATTTTGCAGGATTTTATTTACTACAAAAAAATTTTTCTAAAATTGTACTTTTATTGATAATTTTTTCAAAATTTTATTTCTATAAGAAAAATTTTTATTTCTATAGCAAATTTTCTCAATTTTTTTCTTACTGATGCTCACTGATACTCACTGCTATAAAAAATGTATTCAGAATTGTATTACTATAGAAATATTTTTTTCTATATAAAATTTAGTCAAAATTTTATTTCTATAGAAAATTTAGTCAAAATTTTGTTTCTATAGAATATTTTGCAAATTTTTATTTCTATAGAAAATTTTGCAAAATTTTGTTCGCTACACAATTTTTTAAAATGTTTTTCTATTGATAATTTTTTCAAACTTTTATTTCTATAAAAAATGTTGCCAAATTTTATTTCTATAAAAATGTTATTCAAAATTTTATTTCTATATATTTGGTCAAAATTTGATTTCTATAGAAAATTTTGCCAAAATTTTATTTCTATAGAAAATTTAGTCAAAATTTTGTTTCTGTAGAAAATTTAGTCAAAATTTTATTTACTAGACAAAAATTTTTCCAAAATTGTATGCTCACTGATACTCATTGCAAAGTCGAAAACTTGCAGAAATGACTCAAATTTTAAAATTTTTCAATGAATGAATCATAAATGCATTTTTGCGAAATTGTCTAAACAATTATAAATATTTCCCAAATATTGCCCGAGTTTTGTAGAAGTCTGATTTGAGATTTTATCAAAATGTAGATCTAAATACAAAGTTGTGCAGAGTATATTATTGTCGGCCCGCCCGACTTTAGACTTTCCTTGCATTTTTAGTTTTTGTTAAAATTGTGTTACGTCCCATAACGTTAGATTTAAATTTTAAGTACATAGATTTTGTAGAAGTATATACAATTTTGTCTAAATCGATTCAGATTCAAATTCATGCATATGGGAATATAAACCTTTATATAGCTCGCAACAAATTTAAAGGATTTGAGATAGTGTCAATAATTTTAGTCCACAAATACATATACTGTTGGTATCTTCTCATATTATGATGGGTATTTATATCATTATTTTATTTATTAAACATTGCCCTAAATTTGAAATATAGAGTTCAATTGGCATCTAATGTGAAATTAAGACCTTTTTTTCACACATAAATAAATATGATACTTTATATCGATCTACTTACGGTACCCCACAATAGAACTACAAATTAGTGGTATTAAAATGAGATTTAGTTATATTACCCGGAGTCGACTCCGGAGTCGGAGTCGAGCTGATGAAGAATGCAGGAGTCGGAGTCGGAGTCGAGCAAAATTGGCTCGACTCCACAGCCCTGGTTGCCATATCGACGACATCCCGAATGCCTGCTCCCATAAGATTTCAATCATATTAGAGAGATTGTGAAATATCACACAAGTAGATTGTAAAATAGCGATTAATTAATAGTTTACTAGAAAGAGGTAAACAATTGTATTCTTATCTGACAACTGACAGACTTATTCCAGCTAGTTCATTTTATTATTTGTTCTCTCGTGTAACTTGTTACCGTACTACCAGGCGTGCTGCATCACGTCGTAAAGGTGAAGGAACAGGTCACAACACCAGAAAGGTTTCGAAAAATGAAGGCCATATTTGATCGAAATAAATTCCGACATATTAACGAAGAGCTTGGACTAAATCAATAAATAGTTTTGAAAGTGCAAGAGCTCACCGAAGAAATATTAGTTTACAAAAAAGCCAAGGAGTTGCTTCGCTTTCACGAAAGTAACTAGTTACCGAATCAGGTTTTCTACGATCAAAAGCCTTTCCAAACTGAGCACTTTGTGAACAAATAAAAGGATCAAGTTTACTTGCCAAAGAGATCAGCCGAAATGATTGGGTACCAGAATTCAAGCACCGTAGACGTTAATTGTGTCGACAATCGTAACGGCCGATGGTCGTTCCGGCACATATTCATGACCGTGGTGTCAAAACAAATACCGAAATTGTTCGGGAAAACGTCCTAAGGACAGTATTGAAGCCCCAGGCACAAACAAAAAAAAATTTTCTGGTTCAATCACGAAATTAATAGATCCAATTTATTTTTTAATTAAAATGTCTTCAAATGATGACAGAAATGATATTATCAATTTAAAAAATTTATTGAAAGACAATTAAAAAATTAATTGATCCAATTAAAAAATTAATTGATACTATTAATTTTTGCGATAGATTATTGTTTCACTTAAAAATTTTTGAATCAAAATTTTGTTGAATCAATTAAATTTTTAATTAAATATTTTGCAAAACAAAAATTAAGACTTTAATTGGAAAAATGTTCGTGACAAATTTTTCTGTGGAGACAAACATTTCGGCCACAGACCATGGGAATTCCAATAGAATCGTTTGTTGCACTCAGTACGCATCAATCCGTTGGAGTTTTGGGCTTGTTCCTTTCTACACAATTTGATTTTCAAATCATATGAAACACGTTATTTCATTGGATTTTCTTGCACGCTCAGATGAAAACTTTAGGATTTTTCTAAAATTCAAACCGACACGGTTCTCATAAATCCAGGATCTGATGTAATCTTCATCTTTAAATGTAACTTTGTGAAGCGTACCGTTTGAACCGACCATGTTGAGATAGTATGCTTCATCAAATCCACCTGAAATTCCAATCAGCAGACAATAAAACTTTAAACTTTTTCAAAATTCAACAAAGTAATTTGGCCTTGCTGAAAAATTTTAAAATAAAATATTTGTTGTTTTATCAAAAACCCAAATACATTTTTAATGGATCTGTAGACTGGGGATACTTTTCATGTGAGAAAACGCGAAAATCGAAAGTATTGGATTTTTGTAGCTTTCAAAATCGAGTAGTAAATTTCTCAAAAAAAAGCGTCGCCAAAAAAGCAGTGAAAACTTTCTTTTTTGGATCCTATAGTGGTGCAAAATTGGCGCAGAAGCGATGAATTTAACATGGGCTTATCATAGGACGGATGTCCACCATTTTAACAGCCGTTGCACTGAATTTGCATCACTACTTAAGGTGTGATCCGAATTCAGTGTTTTCACACAAAAAAAAATCTGGTGCAATCACGAAATTAATTAAAATTTTTCTACAATGGATATTGCATTTTTGTCGAAAAAATTTTAATAAATTGTACCATTTTATTAATTCTTACTCTGTTTTTAACCTATTTCAAACAAAAAAAAAGGTTAAAATAACCCATTAAAAGTATGAAAAAATGAGTTATAAACAAGCATATACGGCCGTAAGTTCGGCCAGGCCGAAGCTTATGTACTCTCCACCATGGATTGCGTAGAAACTTCTACTGAAGACTGTCATCCACAATCGAATTACTTGGGTTGCGGTAACACTTGCCGATGACAAGGTATCTTAAAACTTCCTAACACCGTAATATATACCATATAGTCCATACGTGGTATATAATTAAATACGTATATAATTAAATTTAAAGTTTCTATAGAAATAACATTTTGACAAAATAAAACTTTGACAGCATTTTCTATAGAAATAAAATTTGGAAAAAATTTTGTATAGAAATAAAATTTGGAAAAAATTTCTACAGAAATAAAATTTTGACAAAATTTTCGATAGAAATAAAATTTTGACAAAATTTCTATAGAAATAAAATTTTGACAAAATTTTCTATAGAAATAAAATTTTGGCAAAATTTTCTATAGAAACAAGTAAGGAAAGTCTAAAGTCGGGCGGTGCCTACTATATTATACCCTGCACCACTTTGTAGATCTAAATTTTCGATACCACATCACATCCGTCAAATGTGTTGGGGGCTATATATAAATGTTTGTCCCAAATACATACATTTAAATATCACTCTATCTGGAAGAATATGATAGACTTCTACAAAATCTATAGACTCAAAATTTAAGTCGGCTAATGCACTAGGGTGGAACACAATGTTAGTAAAAAAATATGGGAAACATTTAAATCTGGAGCAATTTTAAGAAAACTTCGCAAAGTTTATATATGATTTATCGCTCGATATATATGCATTAGAAGTTTAGGAAAATTAGAGTCATTTTTATAACTTTTCGACTAAGCAGTGGCGATTTTACAAGGAAAATGTTGGTATTTTGACCATTTTTGTCGAAATCAGAAAAACATATACATGGGAGCTATATCTAAATCTGAACCGATTTCAACCAAATTTGGCACGCATAGCAACAATGCTAATTCTACTCTCTGTGCAAAATTTCAACTAAATCGGAGTTAAAAATTGGCCTCTGTGGTCATATGAGTGTAAATCGGGCGAAAGCTATATATGGGAGATATATCTAAATCTGAACCGATTTCAGCCAAATTTGGCACGTATAGCTACAATGTTAAATCTACTTCCTGTGCAAAATTTCAACTAAATCGGAGTTAAAAATTGGCCTCTGTGGTCATATGAGTGTAAATCGGGCGAAAGCTATATATGGGAGATATATCTAAATCTGAACCGATTTCAGCCAAATTTGGCACGCATAGCTAAAATGCTAATTCTACTTCCTGTGCAAAATTTCAACTAAATCGGAGCAAAAAATTGGCCTCTGTGGTCATATGAGTGTAAATCGGGCGAAAGCTATATATGGGAGATATATCCACATCTGAATCGATTTCACCCAAATTTGGCACGCATAGCTACAATGCTAATTCTACTTCCTGTGCAAAATTTCAACTAAATCGGAGTTAAAAATTGGCCTCTGTGGTCATATGAGTGTAAATCGGGCGAAAGCTATATATGGGAGATATATCTAAATCTGAACCGATTTCAGCCAAAGTTGGCACACATAGCTACAATGCTAATTCTACTTCCTGTGCAAAATTTCAACTAAATCGGAGTTTAAAATTGGCCTCTGTGGGCAAATGAGTGTAAATCGGGCGAAAGCTATATATGGGAGCTATATCTAAATCTAAACCGATTTGGCTGATATTTTGCAAGTTTTTCGGGACCCATAAAATATTCGGATGTACACTCCAATTATGACCAGATCGTTGAAAAATATATATGGCAGCTATATCTAAATCTGAACCGATTTTTCCAAATTTAATAGGGATCGTTTTTGAGCCGAAACAGGACCCTATACCAAATTTTAGGACAATCGGACTAAAACTGCGAGCTGTACTTTGCACACAATAATACATCAACAGACAGACAGACGGACATCGCTAAATCGACTCAGAATTTAATTCTAAGCCGATCCGTATACTAAAAGTTTGGTCTTTGATTACTCCTTCTTGGCGTTACATACAAATGCACAAACTTATTATACCCTGTACCACAGTAGTGGTGAAGGGTATAAAAAGTTAAAATAACCCATTAAAATTATGAAAAAAGAGTTATAAACAAGTACATACGGCCGTAATTCGGCCAGGTCGAAGCTTATGTACCCTCCACCATGGATTGCGTAGAAACTTCTACTGAAGACTGTCATCAGCAATCGAATTACTTGGGTTGCGGTAACACTTGCCGATGGCAAGGTATCTTAAAACGTCCAAACACCGTAATATATACCACATAGTCTATACATGGTATATATTAAACTAAAAAGGCCGATTAAATACGTATATAATTAAGTTTAAAGTTTCTATAGAAATAAAATTTTGACATTTTCGATAGAAGTACAATTTGGAAAAAATTTTCTATAGAAATAAAATTTTGACAAAATTTTCTATAGAAATAAAATTTTGACAAAATTTTCTATAGAAATAAAATTTTGACAAAATTTTCTATTGAAAAAAAATTTTGACAAAATTTTCTGTAGAAATAAAATTTTGACAAAATTTTCTGTAGAAATAAAATTTTGACAAAATTTTCTGTAGAAATAAAATTTTGACAAAATTTTCTACAGAAAAAAAATTTTGACAAAATTTTCTATAGAAATAACATTTTGACGAAATTTTCTATAGAAATAAAATTTTGACAAAATTTTCTATAGAAATAACATTTTGACAATGTTTTCTATAAAAATAAAATTTTGGTAGATTATTTTTGGCTCGAGTGGCAACCATGATTATGAACCGATATGCACCAATTTTTGTGTGATTGGGGATCGGCTATATATAACTATAGACCGATATGGACCAATTTTGGCATGGTTATTAGCGGCCTTATACTAACACCACGTTGCAAATTTCAACCGGTTCGAATGAATTTTGCTCCTCCAAGAGGCTCCCGAAATCAAATCTGGGGAACGGTTTATATGGGGGTATATATAATTATAGACCGATATGGAGCAATTCTTGCGTGTTTGTTAGAGACCACATTTAACACCATGTTCCAAATTTCAACCGGAATTATGGACCGGTATGGACCAATTCTTGCATGGTTGTTAGAGATCATATACTAACACCACGTACCAAATTTCAACCGGATCGGATGAAATTTGCTTCTCTTAGAGACTCCGCAAGCCAAATCTGGGGATCGGTTTATATGGGGGCTATATATAATTATATACCGATGTGGACCAATTTATGCGTGGTTGTTAGAGACCATATACTAACACCATGTACCAAATTTCAGCCGGATCGGATGAAATTTGCTTCTCTTAGAGGCTCCGCAGGCCAAATCGGGGGATCGGTTTATATGGGGGCTATATTTAATTATGGACCGATGTGAACCAATTTTTGCGTGGTTGTTAGAGACCATATACCAACACCATGTACCAAATTTCAGCCGGATCGGATGAAACTTGCTTCTCTTAGAGCAATCGAAAGCCAAATTTGGGGGTCCGTTTATATGGGCGCTATACTTAAAAGTGGACCGATATGGCCTATTTGCAATACCATCCGACCTACATCAATAACAACTACTTGTGCTAAGTTTCAAGTCGATAGCTTGTTTCGTTCGGAAGTTAGCGTGATTTCAACAGACGAACGGACGGACATGCTCAGATCGACTCAGAATTTCACCACGACCCAGAATATATATACTTTATGGGGTCTTAGAGCAATATTTCGATGTATTACAAACGGAATGACAAAGTTAATATACCCCCATCCTATAAATGAATTATAAACAAGTATATACGGCCGTAAGTTCGGCCAGGCCGAAGCTTATGTACCCTCCATCATGGATTGCGTAGAAACTTCATCTAAACACTGCCATCCACAATCGAATTACTTAAGTTGCGGTAACGCTTGTCGATGGCAAGGTAGTCCATACGTGGTATATATTAAATCAAAAAAGATCGATCCAATACGTATATAATTCAGTTTGACAAAGTAGACATAAAATTTTGACAACATTTTCTACAGAAATAAAATTTTAACAAAATTTTCTATAGAAATAAAGTTTTCACAAAGTTTTCTATAGAAATAAAAATTTTGACAAAATTTTCTATAAAAAGAACATTTTGACAAAAAATTCTACAGAAATAAAATTTTAACAAAATTTTCTATAGAAATAAACTTTTGACAAAATTTTCTATAGAAATAAAATCTTGGTAGATTATTTTTGGCTCGAGTGGCAACCATGAATTTGAACCGAATAAAATTTGAACAAAATTTTCTATAGAAATAAAATTTTGACAATGATGAAAATTTTATTATGAACCGAATAAAATTTTAACAAAATTTTCTCTAGAAATAAAATTTTGACAAAATTTTCTATAGAAATAAAATTTTGGTAGATTATTTTTGGCTCTAGTGGCAACCATGACTATGAACCGATATGGACCAATTTTTGTGTGATTGGATCAATTTTGGTATGGTTGTTAGCGACCATATACTAACACCACGTTCCTAATTTGAACCGGATCGGATGAATTTTGCTCCTCCAAGAGGCTACGGAGGTCAAATCTGGAGAATGTTTTATATGGGGGCTATATATAATTAAGGACCGATATGGACCAATTTTTGCATGGTTGTTAGAGACCATATACTAACACCATGTACCAAATTTCAGCCGGATTGGATGAAATTTGCTTCTCTTAGAGGCTCCGCAGGCCAAATCGGGGGATCGGTTTATATGGGGGCTATATTTAATTATGGACCGATGTGTACCAATTTTTGCATGTTTGTTAGAGACCATATACCAACACCATGTACCAAACTTCAGCCGGATCGGATGAAATATGCTTCTCTTAGAGGCTCCAAAAGCCAAATCTGAGGGTCCCTTTATATGGGGGCTATATGTAAAAGTGGACCGATATGACCCATTTTCAATACCATCCGACCTACATCGATAACAACTACTTGTGCCAAGTTTCAAGTCGATAGCTTGTTTCGTTCGGAAGTTATCGTGATTTCAACAGACGGACGGACGGACGGACGGACGGACATGCTTAGATCGACTCAGAATTTCACCACGACCCAGAATATATATACTTTATGGGGTCTTAGATCAATATTTCGATGTGTTACAAACGGAATGACAAAGTTAATATACCCCCATCCTATGATGGAGGGTATAAAAATGAATTAAAATAACGTCCTCTGTAGTTAAAATAAATAACATTTTTGGGAAGACATTTTTGGAAGTGCGCCTTTAGAAGGAATTCCAAATTGCTGGGCTATGGAATTTTAAACTCTTCCTAAATGAAAATTCTACTTATATTTTGTAAGCAGTAATTTGGCTTTGCTGAAATTGTGGAAATAAGACATATGTTGTTTTGTCAAAAATCTACAGATATGTTAGGCTGGGGATACTGTTCATGCTAGAAAACGTGAAAATTGACTTTTTGGTTAATCGATTTTTTATTAAAAAAAAAAAATCACATCGATTTTTTGTAGTTGTCAAAATCGAGTAATAAACTTTTAATGTTTTTGAAAATCCAGTCAAATTTGTAAAAGCAGTCTATTTTTGTTATTTATTTATTTATTCTTTCTTCACGAATCCAAGCCGCCAGGCCATATGAGGATTCCAAATCTACAAAAGCATAACAACATTTATAAATTATAAAAAATGGTATATGAACAAAAAAGGTAACATAAATTGTATTTATAACTGACTAAAGGTTGAATTACACACCATGCGTCAATCCGTGCGTTGATGGAAGGGTTTATTTTTTCTGTTTGCGGCAGCCTATTCGAGCTTTTGATTTCAAAGAGAAATTTCAACTCTTCAATCATCGGACGCATTGTACGCATTGAACGCATGGTATGTAATTCTACCTTAACTGAATTTGAAACAAACGGATACACAATAATTAAAGAAATTTAAAAAAAATGTTAAAATTACAAAAAAATTATAAAACAATAAAATTTATTAATCATTAATATTGCACTTTTGTCGAAAAAATTTTAATAAATTGTACCATTTTATTAATTCTTACTCCCTATTTCAAACAAAAAAAAAACTAAAATAACCCATGAAAAATATGAAAAAACGAGTTATAAAAATATGAATTAAAATAACATCCTCTGTAATTAAAATAAATAGCATCTTTGGGAGGACATTTTTGAAGTGCATTTATAGTTGCGCCTTTAGAAGAAATTCCAAATTGCTGGGATATGGAATTTTAAACTCTTCCTAAATGAAAATTCTACTTATATTCTGTAAACAGTAATTTGGCTTTGCTGAAATTGTGGAAATAAGACATATGTTGTTTTGTCAAAAATCTACAGATATGTTAGGCTGGGGATACTGTTCATTCTAAAAAACGTGAAAATCGACTTTTTGGTTAATTTTTTTATTAAAAAAAAAATAACAACGATTTTTGTAGTTATAAAAAAAGGTATATGAACAAAAAAAGGTAACATAAATAGTATTTATAACCAGGGATCCGGAGCGGAGCAAGCCCTTTTTTTGCCGGAGCGGAGCGGGAGCGGCATTTCTAAAATCCGGAGCGGGAGCGGAGCGGTTTCCAAATGAAAAACCGCTCCGCTCCGAATAAAATATTACTTGAATGAAATGTGCAACTTTGAAATTACACTGTGTAGGTGATTTAAAATATAGCTAGTACTTAGCGTAGTGTGAGTAAACGTTTAAAATGTACGATATGTATTTTTGTACGTACGTACATTGGGGAAAACAGAACGTGTTTTTTCAGTAATTGTTTTCAAAAACGGCAAATGTCAAAATATATCTCTAGTATGTGTTGTAAAAGTAACAACAGTACTTTCGATCAATTTCATTCCGTATTACTATAAAGATGTTTGTAATGAACGTCATATAAATGCAATTAAACGATCTTATTTATATTTAATTTTTTAGTTTTCTACACTGAAAAAAATATTGTCGTGAAGTCAGAGATTTCATGGCCTTAGAATAAGAATGCAAATTTTGCTTAACATGCAAGACGCATCTCTAAAATAAAGTTTTTTCCTTGTCCAAAAGTCAATAAACTTTTGAATGAAGTTGTAATGTCCTTATAATTAAGTGATTTTACTTAAAAATGTATATCATAACATGAAAGATAAAATTTTTGAGGTAAGGTCAACGTGACTTTAATAATTAAGAAAAATTCTTTAAAATTAATAAAATTGTCTTTAAATTTGTTTCCTTTTTGAATCTTGCCTACAAAGCAAAAAATCGTTAAAAAATAAGACATGTTTATCAAAACACTTTATTTTAAAGACGCTTTTTACTTGAAACATAGCATAATTTCTACTGGAAGTAGAGTCTTAATATGGAAAATAAAATTGTCGTTAACTCATTTTTAAAGGATTTTGATAACAACTGACGAAAAAAATCTAAAAAAAAATAAAAATTAACATTTGCTTCCTAGAAGCAAGTACATAACCCCCAAATTTAAAAGAGAATTGCGTCTTTAAAGTATCGTTTCTTGTATTCTCCGCTTCTTTGGCTCGGAATTAATACCCAAACTGTTAAAGTTAAGACAAAATCTTTGGAACCGGGCATGCTTTTTTTCAGTGTAAGGACATTCATATTTGCTTTACTATTGTACTAAAGGGTGATTCTTTTGAGGTTAGGATTTTCATGCATTAGTATTTGACAGATCACGTGGGATTTCAGACATGGTGTCAAAGAGAAAGATGCTCAGTATGCTTTGACATTTCATCATGAATAGACTTACGATCTGCCACAACGTCGAATTTTCAGTGAATGGGCCCTAGAAAAGTTGGCAGAAAATCCGCTTTTTTATCGACAAATTTTGTTCAGCGATGAGGCTCATTTCTGGTTGAATGGCTACGTAAATACGCAAAATTGCCGCATTTGGAGTGAAGAGCAACCAGAAGCCGTTCAAGAACTGCCCATGCATCCCGAAAAATGCACTGTTTGGTGTGGTTTGTACGCTGGTGGAATCATTGAACCGTATTTTTTCAAAGATGCTGTTGGACGCAACGTTACGGTGAATGGCGATCGCTATCGTTCGATGCTAACAAACTTTTTGTTGCCAAAAATGGAAGAACTGAACTTGGTTGACATGTGGTTTCAACAAGATGGCGCTACATGCCACACAGCTCGCGATTCTATGGCCATTTTGAGGGAAAACTTCGGAGAACAATTCATCTCAAGAAATGGACCGGTAAGTTGGCCACCAAGATCATGCGATTTGACGCCTTTAGACTATTTTTTGTGGGGCTACGTCAAGTCTAAAGTCTACAGAAATAAGCCAGCAACTATTCCAGCTTTGGAAGACAACATTTCCGAAGAAATTCGGGCTATTCCGGCCGAAATGCTCGAAAAAGTTGCCCAAAATTGGACTTTCCGAATGGACCACCTAAGACGCAGCCGCGGTCAACATTTAAATGAAATTATCTTCAAAAAGTAAATGTCATGGACCAATCTAACGTTTCAAATAAAGAACCGATGAGATTTTGCAAATTTTATGCGTTTTTTTTTTAAAAAAAGTTATCAAGCTCTTAACAAATCACCCAGTATATCCTAGCATTCTCTTATTTCTGATATTAGTTCTCGAAAATTTAATTAAAATTATGGATAGTTTCAATTTTGGTTGAAAAATGCATACCCGGTTCCAAAGATTTTGTCTTTACTTTAAAAAATTTGGTATTGATTCCGAGCCAAAGAAGCGGAGAATACAAGTAAGGATACTTTTAATACAATTCTCTTTTAAAATCGGGTTTTGTGTACTTGCTTCTAGGAAGCAAATTTTAATTTTTCGCTTTTTCAGCTTTTTTTCTTCATATGCTATCAAAGTCCTTTAAAAACAAGTTAACGACGACTTTATTTTCCAAATTAAGACTCGACTTCTTGTAGAAATTATGCTGTTTCAATTAAAAAACGTCTTTAAAATAAAGTGTTGAAAAACATGTCCTATATTTGAACGATTTTTTGCTTTGTAGTTAAGATGCAAAAAGGCAACAAATTTAAAGACAATTTCATTAAATTTAAAGATTTTTTTCTAAATTATTAAAGTCAAGTTGACCTTAGCCCAAACATTTTTTCTTTCATATTATGATATCCATTTTTAAATCAAATCACTTGATTATAAGGACAATACGACTTCATTGAAAAGTTTATCGACCTTTGCTCAAGGAAAAAACTTTATACTAGAGAAATGCGTCTTCTATGCTAAGCAAAATTTGCATTCGTATTTTAAAGACATGAAATCTTTGACCTCACGACAATATTTTTTTCAGTGCATTTATTTTAATTTTTTCTCACATTGAAAACTAATGACTTGATTTGTATTATTGCATGCTATCTACTTTTTTTGAGAACGAACATTTCTTAAAAACGCTGTTCGAAAATGTATTTTTACAATAAAGGGGAAAAAGCGAAATTAGGTAACACTAGTTCTGAGTAAGAATATTCATAGGTATACCACAGACTGATTTCGATGGAGGTTGTTGCAAACATAAACATACACACACATTACAAATATAACAAAACCTCTTCTCTGCGTCTGTTGCAAAACAAAAAAAAAACTTTCGGAGAGTAGTTACTTCTACTCTGTATATAGACTTTCAATTCCAATCAGCGTTGCCGTTTTGGTCCGATCGGACCAAAATTGGTCCAAAAGATTTCTAATTTTTAAATTTGGTCCGATGGTCCGATGGTCAGAATTTGGTCCATTTTCATAAATTTGGTTTCTATCACACATTAAATAGTAGATGGTGCACCGCAAAGAATATTGTCGGGAGGCCAAATATTTCACATGCTTAAAATACGAATACGAATTTTGCTTAGAATAGAAGACGTATTTCTCTGAAATAAAGTTTTTTCTTTGTCTAAAATTTCTAAACTTTTCAATGAAGTCTTTTTGTCCTTATAGCTAAGTGATTCGGCATAAAAATGTATATCCTAACATGAATGAAAATTTCGTTTTAATGAAGTCAAAATGGATTTAATATTTCTGAAAAAATCTTCAAAATTAATAAAATGTTTCAAAACATTGTTTTAAAGTCATTGTACCCTAAACCTCATAGTGGTTAGGGTATAATAGGTTTGTCCGAAGTTTGATCTGCCAAAAAATGTGCCTACCAGAAATATTGATTTTAGACCCCATAAAATATGTACCGATCGACTCAGAATCACATTCTGAGTCGATCTAGCGCTTGGTGTCCGTCCGTCTGTCCATGTATTTGTTGTTCACAGGATTCCGGTCGCAATTATTAACCGATTTTGATGCAATTTGGTACAGGGAGTTTTTTGGGCACAAGGACGAACGCTATTGAATTTGGAAGAAATCGGATCAAATTAAGATATAGCTAACATATATATATATCGCCCGATTTCGACAAATGGGGTCATGCTGTGCCCCCATAAAATAAAACTCAATTGAACAAATAATACAATGTTTGTACTATAATTTTTTCGAAGAGGAGCGGAGCGGAGCGTGGAGCGGAGCGATTTATTTTTTCTCGGAGCGGAGCGTGGAGCGGAGCGGTTTTTTTTCTCCGGAGCGGGAGCGGAGCGGAGCGAAAAAAATGTACCGCTCCGGATCCCTGTTTATAACTGACTAACTGAATTTGAAACAAACGGATACACAATAATTAAAGAAATTAAAAAAATTGTTAAAATTACAAAAAAGAACACATAAAACAATCAAATTTATTAATCATTAATCATTAATTTTTTATTATTTTTATTTTTATAGTCACCAAAGTTGATTAATTAGAAGAAACCCCATTTAAATTGAATTTTAATTGTGGAATTTGACGCAACTCTTGTTTTTTATGAAAATTCTACAAAAATTCGAAAGTCAAAAGTCGACTTTTTAATAATTTCAACATTTGTAAATTTTTAAAAAAATTTTAAATTAGTAGAAAGTCGATTTTATCACATTTTCATAAGTCGTCTATTTCAACAGTCAAAAAAACAACTTTGCCAACAAAAAGTTTGATTTTCATTTAATAGTAAAACATTTTTTCAACACATCCTCTTCTTGGTATCCCATTTTATGTGTCTAATTCAAAAATGTAACTGAACTTAAATTTCTTGCATTGGTCCACGTTGCAATCCATAAAATCTGCCTCAAAACTAAAACCGGAAATGATTTTCCAATTTTTGTCATCTTGTCTTGGTCTTGCACACACGCACGCCCATCAAGAAAAAGTTTTCGGAAAGATAGACCATTTTATTGCCTTGCCATGAATCTCTATAAACGGCTTTATTCCAACTAGATAAATGAACGCATGATGCGACAATGTGTGTGTATGTGTGTATGCATGTTTGTGTGGAAATATGTCGAGTATTTGCATGCTATTCATATGCTATTTCACAACATCGAATGGTGCAATTGCAGCTTTACTAACTTAGCATGTCCCTAATGCAATTTCCTGCTCTTATTTGGAAGATTCCAGCACATAGTTTTTATTGCTCCATCCTAGTTGCTCACAGACGAAAAAGATAACGAGTTCCATTTGTAATACAACTCTTGTGATATATAGCTCGATAGGAGGGTAGACGAAATTTTGCCTTCGTTTTGAAACAATGGGGAAACAATCTTAGCAACAGTTGTATCACAATGAATGATGGTTGCAGTCATTGCATTGATACGACGCAATCATTAGGCATTCATTGCTATTTTTATTAGCAAATTAGGAAATTTCCTATTCATCACATTGACAAAAGTCATTAATCTACGTAAACAAATGGGATACTCAAGCTGACAAAGTTAATTAAAGAGATCAATATATATGGCTAGTAAGCACTTGAAACCCTTGAAAACGCACAGGGTGGCGGCATATATATAATGCAACAAAATACTGCGTTAAATTTTTTTTAAATTTTATTATTCAAAATCTAAAAATATCGGAAATAACATAAAAATTTAATATTAGTTTAGATTTGGTCCATGTAGAAATTATGGTCTTTAAATGGCCGATAGAGCCATCACACATTGCACTTTCGGGCAATGGTACGGAATCTTCTTGGAATATCCAATGCATAGGGTCACGAAAAAAAGTTGATGCGGTCACCCCCCAGTTTTGTAGCATATTCGAAGACAATTTCAGAACACCAAAACTTTTTTTCGTGCACCCTACGACGCCCCGAAATACAATTTTTTGTGCTGTGTCGTCATTTGAAGTCCGATCGATTGTTCGTGGTTGATCAGGGGCTATATTTCGTGCATTGGTAATTTTTGACTCCAATGTCAAATTTGATTTTTAATTTTTTTATTTCGCTTCGTATACCCCTATGATACCCATTTCTGATAACCATTATAAAGATCTTAACAAAATATGAAACTTTTGCTTTTGAAGTATTTACTTATATTCATAAACAAAACAGTTACAGAGATTTTAAAAAGTCAATAGGTCACCCTATACACCACCAAATAGTTTTTGTTGTCATGTTGTCCGATCGAAACCACATGTACATCGTTATTCACATCTACGAAATTAATTTATAAGGCATTTAGAACACAAAACCTGTTTATCTGTAAATTTGTAACGGTACCTTTGTATACATACCCGTTGTTTGCACTACGGCATTTTCTGCGTTATGCAAAGTGCATGTGTTTTTGCTGGAACAATTTGAGAGCCTGCTGTTTTAAAATTCTAACAATCACTTTCGCTTTCGCGCTCATTTCAAAACGATCCGTTCATAAAAGTGAATCACCACATCTGTGGTGTCAAACGTGTCAAAAGATTTTGCAAAATATACCATTCCAATTAAGAGGTACTTCAAAAGAAATAAAATTTAGACACAATTTTCTATAAAAATAAAATTTTCTATGAAAATAAAATTTTGACAAATTTGTCTATGGAAATAAAATTTTTAGAAATCTTTCTAGGAAAATAAAATTTTGACAAAATTTTCTATGGAAATAAAATTTTGATGAGATTTTCTATAGAAATAAAATTTTGACAAAATGTTCCACAGAAATAATATTTTGACAAAATGTTCTATGTGTTGAGAAAACTTGACAAAATTTTCTTAAGTAATAAATTTTGTCAAAATTTTATTTCTATATGGACAAACTTCATAGTTTGCCAAACATATTTTTTGATTTTTTATATTTGAATGAATTTTATGAATCTTTTGAATTTTATACATGAATGAATTTTATGAATTTGAATTTAAATGAATTGTTTAATATATCATATTTACATAATTATCGATTTCTTGAATTTCTGTTCAATTTGTTTATTTTGAATTATATGTACTAAAATATTGCTGAATTGATATCGATAACATCTATTGTAAATATTATTGTTGTAAAAGTTAGTACACTAAACCTTAAGATCCTAGCTTTTTCCTTCACTTCTTCTCTAACTACCCGACGGTAAGCACTACTTTTCTCCTCTACTTCTACTCTCTGCCGCTTCCCCCATATTATATTTTATCAATAAAAAATTGTTAATTTATACATTGAAAACTGAAACCTCCATTTGTTATTTTTTATTCTTTTCCGATTTGGTTTCACTCCGTCAAACTTTGTTTATTATTTCTCATTACCTGAGAAATAATAAATCAAAGCACACACACACACACACGTAAGCTTATACAGTCCACTCATCTCACCCAGGGGATTTCATGTCAAACTTTGGTTCTCCACTATCATCTGTAACAATCCCCCCACACACCTGTGCATGGTCCTCCGCAGCCGTTCATTGGTAACATATCGAAATCCACAACACCATCCACAACAAAGTAAACAAACAAATTACCATCTCTATCTACTCAGTTGAAAGATCGCCGGTAAGTGATACGTCACAAAATTATATAGAAAAGAACATAAACGTAAGCAAACACAAAAAACGGGGAAAATACGCGAGTTAAAAAGTTTAAAATTCGTTAAAAATTCGGGTAAATTGCGTGTTAAAATCAGGTAAATTTTCGTAAAAATACTTTGAAATTAGTAAAAAAAAAAAAGTAGAAATCGCACAAAGAAGGTAAACTATTGTCCAAAACTTTATAAAATTTGTTAAAAGTGTGAAAATAATTGGGAGAAAAGGCTAAAAAGAACGGTAAAAATCATTTAAAATCCCAAGAATAGAGGGAAAAGTGAACAAAAATCTTTAAAATTGATACAAAGTTGGGTAAAATTGTAAAAATAGCGTAGAGAAGCTCCTATGACTTGTTTCAAATGCAACGAAACAAGTTAAAAATGTACAGAGAAACTTCTAAAGTTGGTTTACGGTGATTAAAATAGTCAAATTATTGATATTCCGGATAAAATTGGCGAAAAACTTCTCTAAAAAACAAGGAGAAGAAGAGAAAAATCGAAAAAAAAACCGCAATTTGTGTTTGCAAACGTATGTATGTATATATATATATATGTATTTTAACTAAAATTGAAGTGCAAATCAAAATTACAAGAACAAATTGGTGCAAATTGGTGTAAAAGTGTGAAAAAAGTGTGACTTCCATTGCTGTCCGTCCGTCCAACGGTCCAAAAACGGTAAAAATTTGTTGTAAAAATTTCATAAAAATCGAAAAAACAGAAAAAATTGAACCTTTTTGATGCATATTCGTGTATAGTTGTTTGTATGTCATATATGCATTGGTTCAACGAACTGGTATGAAGTGAAAAAAAAAAGAAGAAAGAAAATCAAGAAGAAGATCAGGAAAATTAACAAATAATTTTCGTTTTGCTTTCAACGGTTTGGATAACATTAGCTATCGTGAAAATTCCCATTTTTATGAAATAAACGCGTTTGTGCTAAAACATTAACATTTCATCGGTAAAAATAAAATTTTCATATTCTTCAAATTTGCATTTGTGATCATATGTGAATAAAATCCACAAAGAATATTATACATATGATAGAGTGACAATTGGTCAGCTGTGCTAGTGTTACCATATCACCCCCGTTTCAATTAGCGAAGTCACACACCAAATTACACCTAACGCACCTGAATGAATGCGCAGCGTATGATCAATGATGCGCAGCGTATGATCAATGATAATGTCGATTTAATTAAATTCAATTAATATTTGGATTTTTGATTAAAAAAGTGAATGTAATTAAAACAAATAAAGTAAATATTGGAAATTTTGCCCATCTCACTATATTTTGGTTACAATAACAAAAATTTTTGCTAAAATATTAATAAATTAATACACAATAATTTACATTGAATTACCAGCGTAGTTAACAAAGACATCAAATTGATCATACACTTTGCATTCACGCCGACATAATTCAACACACCGCAACAAATATTTGCACAATAACTAATATAATCGTATTTGCACTTTAATACCATTGCACATTTTATCATTTTATATTGAACGTAGTAGTTATATGTACACGTATAAAAAACCATCAAACAGTGAATTATTCACCATTTACACAACAAATGCAATTCTGAAAATTTTATTTGAGTGCAAATTAATTCGGTACACCGCGGAAAAAAAATCAGTTTTATGTCAAAAGTGATTAAATCAAAGTAGAGTACGCAAACACATACATCCATTTGTGTTTTACCGGGGTATAAAAACAAAAACGCGAATTTTTGGAAAAGTTATCTACACTCGAAAAAACAAACCTATTACACTAAAGAAAGTTTGTATATCATCGTAGAAGTTTCCTTACATTCTTAAAGCAAATTTGGTAAAGCGCTAATTCTCTTTGGTAAAACGCAAATTACTACACTTGCAAAAATTAGTATCAACAAAATTTTTTTTAAAAAAAATTCACGAAAATTACACTTACAGAAATTTGTCTTTGAATTCAAAAAGAAAATCCGCTACTGAAAATTTCGTGTTTTCGACTCTCAAAACGTTATGCTAAAATTTGGAAAATGTAAATATACATAAAACTCGAATTTTTACACTCAGCAAAAATTCTCCAAAATTTTTCTACACTTAAAATTTTAACTTGGAACATTTTTTACATTCCAAATTTTGTACACCCAGCAAAATTTTTTAAATTCTGCAAAGTTTTTATAAACTCAAAATTTTAACTTGCAATATTTTTTAAAATTTTTCCTACACTCGGGAAAAAATTATTTAAATTCTCGAAATTTTTCCTACACTCAAAAATTTTTTGTCTTGGAATATATTTCTACATTCAAAATATTATTTCCTTCAAAATATTGCAATACTAAAATTTGCTAAAAAATAAATAATAATAATCTCAGAAAATTACGACATAACATATTTTCAATTATATTTTCCGGAAAATTGTATCACGCTCGGGAAAATTTATAATCAAAAAAAAAAAAAAAATCAAAAAATTATTACACTCGAAAAAAAAATCAATCTTTATTAAACTAAAAACTATTATTACACTCGGGAAAAGTGGGAAAACTTCGGAAATTTTCTAAAGTTGAAATAAAATACATATATGAAAATCTCTACAAATTCTTACACTCAGAAAATTAATTACGCTCGAAAACATTTTTTCGTTCCCCAAATACGAAGTGCACTCAAGCAAAATTCTCAGATCAACTCATGCGACTGCGAATACACTCAAATTAATATTATCTCAACATATATGAACGAATCATCATAACAACAGGTAAATTTTTGAAATTATTGGTAATTTATGAATATTTACAACATAACAAGCGTCTCATAAGAAAAATTGTGAGAAATAAAATCGCAATTTTCACTTCTCGAATATTAAATTTATTAAAATTGGTAAACATATACAAGAAATCAAGCGGCTCATAAGAAAAAATTGTGAGAAATAAAATCGCAATTTTTCATTCCTCGAATATTTAAATTTGTTGAAAAGAAATATATACAAGAAAATAAGCGTCTCATAAGGAAAATTGTGATTCAGAACATCGCAATTTCCGCTCATCGAATATATTAACGAAATCACTCATCGAAACATTAAAACAAACTATCAACGAAAATACTCATTACGACATTAAAAATAAACATCAATATATCTAAAAAGTGAAATTGCATCTCAAAGCCGAATTGGCTGATGAAACATATATATTATCTCTCTGTAACAATAATATCTCTTGCTCTCTGAATATTGCTATTAAATTGGCCTGTTGTGCTTTATCAAGATTTGAGGAAATTTTTGAACTTTTATTGAGTTATATGATTTTTTCGAAGAAAAATTGAACAAAGTCATATTTCTTTTGGATGAGTTCATTATATTTCTTCGTGACATTTATATTTCTCGCTCTGTGAAGCTTAAAATTATTTGGCCTGTGGCTTTACAAAAATTTGGAGGAATTTTTGAACTTTTATTGAAGATATATCATTTTTTTGAAACAAAATCTTGAAAGTCATATGTTTTCAGTGAGTTCAATATATTTCTCTTTGAAAATTACATTTCTCATTCTGTGAAGTTTACAATTATTTTATCTGTTTGCTACAAAGAGCTTGGTCGAATTTTGAACTTTGATTGCAGACTTATGATTTTTCGATTCGAGAGGTTTGGAAAATCATAGTTCAGTGAATGTGTTCAATAGATTTCACCTGCTTAATAAAATCTTAATAAAATTTAATCTCGTCTCATAAACGAAAAAATCGAAATTTTGTCTCGTTCACGTTTTTTGGAAAAAAAAAGATTTTGTTATCGTGAAAAACTTGTTTTTCTTGAAATTTTAGGACAGAAATTTTACCGATTGAATTCTGTTTAAAAGTATCGATTGGAAGTCGAATTTATCAATTGCATCGCATTACATAAAGAACGCAACACTTTGGAATTTGTGGAAGCACAATTAAAATTGTTTGAATTATATTTTCATTAGCTCAAATCAATTAAAATTGATTGATTATTTTTCTTTTCGCATATTTATCTTTTCAATTGATCTTTTGAACAATAAACTACTATATTTTCGCAACATTTGCAAATCCCGCTTATTAGTTTATTAGTTCTGGAGATAAATTTTCGCATAAAACACAACTAAAACGGTTAGAGGTTACCCACAAAACTTCATATTTGCAATTCCAAAAACCCATATATTTTTTCTCGCTATATTTCTGCAATTCCAATTCATTAATTTGATAAATTCAAGAAAACATTTTCTCGTTTGCAATCGATAATTTTCTGATACATTTTTTACGACAATGAATCCTACAAACAATCCTAATGAACTTTCATCAGGTCCTTCTGGATCAAATGCTTCCTCCAATTCTAACGCAGCAGTGGCTGCATCTCCCGCATATGATAGATTTCTTTTTGATTGCGAGTATTTAATACTTTTTTGCACGCAATTCGAACAATGCGATATTAGAGATCAAACGGACTCTGTATTGGAAGTTAAATTGGAAGACTTGGAGAAAAGATGGCAACAACTTCAGACTTCATATCAAAATATAATGCTATCGCCGAGTTCCACCGATCCGAAGGATATTAAAGCTAATGCAAAAATAAATTTCAATGCCAGTTCTGAGGCATATTACACCGCAAGGTCTCAAATCTTAGATATTCTCCGAATATCTGGAGGCCAAGCACGTCAAAATGCCAGGCACAGCCTAGTTCCTGAATATATACCTCAGAATCAGAGTTCTATTCCCGCCTCTTCTCATAACTCTAACGACAGTTATATAAAAGTTCCTCCGTGTGACACCGAGGTGTTTAAAGGTGGATACGAGGAGTGGCCCTCGTTCCGTGATATGTTCACGGCAGTTTATGTAAATTATCCAAAATTGACCCCCGCTCAAAAACTTTATCATTTACGCAATAAGACCAGGGGCCCAGCTGGGGCTATAGTCAAGCGTTACACTTTGTGCGATGAAAATTTTAATATGGCATGGAGCGCACTTAAAGCTCGTTACGAGAATAAACGTGTTTTAGTTGATAATCAATTAAAAATTCTTTTCAATATACCTGTGGCAAATGTTGAAAACAGCGAATCAATTCAAAAAATTCAGTCCACGGTCAATGATTGTTTATGTACTCTTCGATCTCTTAACGTCGATGTTGACGGATGGGATCCCATTCTCATTTATTTAATTTCCCCAAAATTACCAGATGAGACTCTCTCTTTATGGGAACAATCCCTCAGATCACATCGAGATCTGCCTACGTGGAATCAACTGGACGAATTTTTGATAAATAGATTCGAAGTTGTAGAACGCATCTCGAGCATAAAGTGCACAAAGCAGCAAAATAATGTTACACATCAAAATTCAAATAAATATGATCAACGCAATCCCATCTCATCTCAGGGCTCTGGCAAAATACAAACATATCTCTCTCAAGAAAAACTCACAGCTACTTGTTTACTTTGTGAAACCAACCATTCTTTACGAACGTGTCCGAAATTTCGTCAACTTACTGCACAACAGCGTGTAGACTTTGTCTATAAAAATAAGATTTGCAGTAACTGCTTATCAAGTTCCCATCTCAAACCTAATTGTAAAAGTACAAACACTTGTATAATTTGTCACAAACCGCACCACAGTTTGATTCATATACGAACTAAATACAACGAAAATACAAGTGAAAATTCAAATACTCAAGAAAAAAGAAGCGAAAGCCAGAATCATCAAAAGCCCAATACACACAATTTATCCTCACAGAAGGAACAACCATCTACATCAAAGCAAAATAATTCTTCTCATATCCAAGCCAACTTTTCATCGAATAATGATATGATTTTACTCCGAACTGCATTAGTGCAGATTGAACATAATGGAGAATTGTTCACGATTAGAGCTCTTATAGATCCGGGTTCTCAACGAACATTTATTTCAAAACGAATTCAAACCCGTTTACAACTTCCGACTACTAAGTCAAATTTTGAAATATCTGAAATTGGTGGCCAGCGTCAAACATCTGACAAACAATGTCAATTGTCCATAGTGTCAAAGAAACATGAAATACGATTCTCAGTTTCTGCCATTGTTTTGCCGCAAGTGACAAAACGTCTTCCTGCCATTTCGTTTGAAATACCAAATAATTCAGAATTGGAAAATTTAGAGTTGGCAGATCCATATTTCAACAAATCTTTGCAAATTGATTTGGTTCTGGGTAATGATTCCGAACGTTTTATTAATATTGAAGGAATCAAGAAAAATATTTGTGGCGAAACTTCAGCCTATAATACGATATTTGGCTGGGTTCTCAGTGGTCCAATGCGGACTGAAACAATACATTCATTCTCCGTAAATGTTCATGAATTCGAAGAATCCTCTATTAAGGAAATGCTAAGAAAATTTTGGGAACAAGAAGAAGTTCCTACATCCCATCTCGTCTCAGCTGCTGATGCGTTCTGTTAAGAGTATTACAGAAAAACTACAACTCGTTTACCCAATGGTCGTTACATGGTACGACTTCCTTTTAAGGAAGAATTTTCTGATTCATTGTACTTGGGTCCTTCTAGATTTATGGCTTTGGCTCAGTACAATCGTATGGAACGAAACCTTTCCAAAGATTCTGAATTAAAAACACAGTACCATGATGTTCTGAACGAATATATAGCGCTTGATCACGCAGAAGAAACGTCTTCTCGCGAAATTTCCTTTGATGATAAATTTAATTCATTTTACTTGCCACATCACGCTGTGGTACGACCGGAACATAAGTCCACAAAGGTTCGAATTGTTTTTAATGCGTCCAGAAAGACGAAATCAGGCTATTCTCTTAACGATGTGTTACACACCGGTCCCACATTGCAATCTGATCTCACTTCTGTTATTCTGAATTGGCGGAAATATCAGTATGTTTTCTGCGGGGATATTCAGAAAATGTACAGACAGATTCTTGTACACCCCCATGATAGACCGTATCAACGAATTTTATTCAAACCGTCCGATAATAACTTTATTAAAGATTATCAACTCAAAACAGTAACTTTTGGTATTAATTGCGCGCCATTCCTTGCTATACGTACTCTTTTGCAACTGGCATCTGATGTCCAAGCAACTCATCCCACAGTAGCTCGAATACTTAAACACGAAACATACGTTGACGACATTTTATCGGGCGGGTATTCTATTCAGGAGGCTTTGAAGGCTCAAAATGATCTAAGTGATATTTTAAAGAATGCCGGTTTTCCTCTTAAGAAGATCATAGCTAATGATCCACAATTACTCGCTCATATTCCGTCTCAAGACCTATACGATTCCGAATTTTTACGCTTCCATGAATCAAGTTCTACAAAAACTTTGGGTATAAAGTGGAACGCGTTGTCAGATTCGTTTACTTACTCGATAAATCCAATACAATTTGAACAGACTATGACGAAAAGGATGGTTCTATCGTCAATCGCTCAATTATTTGATCCCGCGGGATGGATTGCGCCGGTTATTATTCGGGCAAAAATATTAATGCAACAATTGTGGCTAGAAGGAATTGGATGGGATGACAATCTTGGTCCAGAGTCACAAGCTACTTGGAATAGACTCGTATTCGATTTCCCTCACATTAATTCTATCTCTATACCAAGATGGATTCAATGTTGTCCTACTGATACTTTGGAAATCCACGGGTTTTCAGATTCGTCTCAAGCTGCATATTGTGCATGTGTTTATTTGCGATGCCAGACTAATAAATCAGTTGTGTTTTCTAATTTACTGGTTGCTAAAAGCAAAGTCGCTCCTCTCAAACCTGTATGTTTGCCAAGATTGGAACTTAATGGTGCATTTCTGTTAGCTAAACTCGTCAATTATGTCACTTCGAATTTCGATTTCAAGATAAGCTCTATTACTCTATGGACTGACTCTTCAATAGTTCTTGGTTGGCTTTCGAAACCACCTTGGTCCTGGGAGACATACATTGCAAATAGAACTTCGCAAATTCACGAGTTAGTTCCTGGTAGCAATTGGCGGCATGTCCCGACTCATGATAATCCTGCAGATCTCGGTACTAGAGGTTGCCGACCTCAAGATTTAACACCCAATTCTTTATGGTTTAATGGTCCAAAATGGTTAACTCAACCACATTCAACGTGGCCTAAAAGAAATCCATTGGTTGCACCAGAATTAGGAAAACGTATTAATGTTCAAACTTATCATAGTACAATTGACGATACTGATATTTTACTCAGATTTTCGTCTTACAATCGCGCATTGCGAGTTATATCCTACATGTTTCGTTTTTATAACAATTGCCTAAGTCGACGGAGATCGACAATAAAAATTTCGAATCCATTTCTTACTCATAAAGAAGTTACATTTGTTAAATCACGTTTAATCACATTATCGCAAAAGAAATTTTACCCTGACGAATATTCTAATCTTCTTGAATCGAAACCAATTAATGATAAAAGCCAATTGAAATGTTTGAATCCATTTCTTTCTCACGAGAATATTATGCGAGTTAATGGAAGACTCGCCGACTCGTCTCTACCATACAACGAGCGATTTCCTATTATTCTTTCGGGGAACTCACGTTTCAGTCACTTATACTTATTAAACTTGCATCAATTATTAGCTCATGCCGATTGTACGCTAATGTGCCGAATGGTACAGACTAAATTTTATATATCCCGTTTAAAACCGCGAGTGAAGGCTATAATTCATAAATGCCGAACGTGTGTAATATTCAAACAAAAGTCCTGTAGCCAGATAATGGCTCCCCTTCCATCTGTGCGATGTGAACTATCCCCTCCTTTTAATATCACCGGTGTAGACTTCGCAGGGCCTTTTGAGCTAAAAAGTTCCACTCTAAAAAGAGCTCCAATAATAAAAAGCTACGTTTCGATTTTTGTTTGTTTCACTACAAAAGCGATCCACTTAGAACCCTGTTCAGAATTATCGTCTCTAGCCTTTGAAGCTGCATTTACACGATTCGTCGGGAGGCGGGGGCTACCCAATAGGGTTGTTTCCGATAATGGAAGAAATTTTATTGGGGCAAGCCGAAAATTACTAAAAGAATTTTCTGGTTTTGTTAAATCCACCGCCAGTGACATATCCCAGAAATATTCAACACACGGCTTTGAGTGGCAATTTATCCCACCGCATGCCCCGCATATGGGCGGATTATGGGAATCGGCCGTAAAAAGTTTTAAACATCATTTTAAACGAATAGCTGGTGCCCATAAATTTACTTTCGAACAATTTGCTACAATTCTCGCAAGAATCGAAGGAATTCTAAACTCACGTCCCATATCTGCCGTTTCTGAAGATCCATCAGATTTGACAGCTCTTACTCCGGGTCACTTTTTAAAAGGATCACCAATTATGTCTTTCCCTGAAACCCCATCTCAAAACTTATCTCTTCTCAATAGATGGACAAAGTTAAAAGCTCTGCACCATCAATTTGCTATCAGATGGAAAGAGGACTATCTGAAATCTCTACACAAACGATATAAGTGGAAAAATTCAGGTCCCAATTTAAAGATTGGCGATTTGGTTGTCGTCATGGACGATTTGTTACCACCTAGCGACTGGCGCTTGGGTAGAATCGTAAATACTCATCATGGTTCCGACAATAATATTCGTGTTGCGGATATCAAAGTTGCTTCAGGAATTATCACTCGCCCTATCGTGAAATTATGCTACTTACCGCTCTTAGACCAAGCCTCTCCTGAACCAACCTCTTAAATCTTACCTTTTCACATTCCTTCCTCTCATAAAATCTTTTCATAACCTTCCCATTATCCCATACTAAAGTCCTTTCCAATTACAGATTACTAACTAAAAATGTCCCACCATCAAGTTTACGATTGCGGCATCTGCAAGGAAAGACACTCTTTGCGGGATTGCCCAATTTTTATAATGATGCCTGTGGCGGATAGAAGGGTGACGGTTCGGACATATAATTACTGCATGAACTGTTTGGCAAAAAGCCACACAGTTGAACGGTGCAGTTCCCCAGCGACCTGTCGGAAGTGTGGCTATCAGCATCACACTATGCTGCATCCACAAATAGCGAGGACGCCATCCGCAACTTCACCAGCCTACTACACGCCTAGGGAAAGGAACACGACGACACGCCAAACACCATCAAGAAACAATACCACTAGAAGACGAGTAATAATCACGGGAAGACACAACAGTACAACTACACAACAAACAAGAAGGCCCATCCGATGGTTCACGAAGAACCCAATACCGCAGACATCAACCACGATAAGACGACCACCACGACAGCCTACACCACAACATGCTCATACCAACAATAAGATTCAGAGGAGACGCTCCAACCAACGTCCTAAGCGGAACCAGCATATCCTGGCCGAGGCTATAAAGTCCATTGCTACCGTGCTTTGCAAGTCGAACTTTGCATAAGTGCAAGGCCGGGGGCATGGACAAACTTCATAGTTTGCCAAACATATTTTTTGATTTTTTATATTTGAATGAATTTTATGAATCTTTTGAATTTTATACATGAATGAATTTTATGAATTTGAATTTAAATGAATTGTTTAATATATCATATTTACATAATTATCGATTTCTTGAATTTCTGATCAATTTGTTTATTTTGAATTATATGTACTAAAATATTGCTGAATTGATATCGATAACATCTATTGTAAATATTATTGTTGTAAAAGTTAGTACACTAAACCTTAAGATCCTAGCTTTTTCCTTCACTTCTTCTCTAACTACCCGACGGTAAGCACTACTTTTCTCCTCTACTTCTACTCTCTGCCGCTTCCCCCATATTATATTTTATCAATAAAAAATTGTTAATTTATACATTGAAAACTGAAACCTCCATTTGTTATTTTTTATTCTTTTCCGATTTGGTTTCACTCCGTCAAACTTTGTTTATTATTTCTCATTACCTGAGAAATAATAAATCAAAGCACACACACACACACACGTAAGCTTATACAGTCCACTCATCTCACCCAGGGGATTTCATGTCAAACTTTGGTTCTCCACTATCATCTGTAACAATCCCCCCACACACCTGTGCACTATAGAAAATTTTGTCAAAATTTTATTTCTATAGAACATTTTGTCAAAATTTTATTTCTATAGAAAATTTTTGTTAAAACTTTATTTTTATAGAGAATTTTGTTAAAATTTTATTTTTATCGCAACTTTTGCCAAAATTTTATTTCTATAGAAAAAGTTGTCACCATTTTAATTCTATAGAAAAATTTGCCAAAATTTTATTTCTATAGAGAATTTTGTCAAAATTTTTTTGTTCCATAGAAAAGTTTGTCAAAATTTTATTCCTATCGCAAATTTTGTAAACATTTTAGTCCTATCGCAAATTTCACCAAAATTTTATTTCTATAGAAAAATATGTCAGCATTTTATTTCTATAAAAAAATTTGTCACAATTTTATTTCTATCGCAAATTTTGTCAAAATTTAATTTCAACAGAAAATTTGTCAAAATTTTATTTCTATAGAAAATTTTGTGGAAATTTTATTTTTATATAAAATTTTGTCAAAATTTTATTTCTATAGAAAATTTCGACAAAATTTTCTATAGAAATAAAATTTTGACAAAATTTTCTATAGCAATAAATTTTTGACAAAATTTTCTACAGAAATAAAATTTTGACAAAATTTTCTATAGAAATAAAATTTTGACAAAATTTTCTATGGAAATAAAATTTTGACAAATTTTTCTATAGAAATAAAATTTTGGCAAACTATGCAATAGAATTAAAATTTTGGCAAAATTTGCGATAAAAATAAAGTTTTGACAAAATTTGCAATAGAAATGTGACAGAATTTTCTATGGAAATAAAATTTTGACAAAACTTTGTATAGAAATAAAATTTTGACAATTTTTTTTATAAAAATAAAATAATGACATATTTTTCTATAGAAATAAAATTTTGGTAAAATTTGCGACAGGACTAAAATTTTGACAAAATTTGCGATAAAAATAAAATGTTAACAAAATTTGCGATAGAAATAAAATCTTGACAAAATTTGCGATAGTAATAAAATTTTGACATTTTCTTTAGGAATGAAATTTTGACCAAATTCTCTAAAGAAATAAAATTTTAAAAAAATTTTCTATAGAAATAAAATTTTGTCAAAATTTTATATAAAAATAAAATTTCCACAAAATTTTCTATAGAAATAAAATTTTGACAAATTTTCTGTAGAAATTAAATTTTGACAAAATTTGCGATAGAAATAAAATTGCGACAAATTTTTTTATAGAAATAAAATGCTGACATATTTTTCTATAGAAATAAAATTTTGGTGAAATTTGCGATAGGACTAAAATGTTTACAAAATTTGCGATAGGAATAAAATCTTGACAAACTTTTCTATGGAACAAAAAAATTTTGACAAAATTCTCTATAGAAATAAAATTTTGGCAAATTTTTCTATAGAATTAAAATGGTGACAACTTTTTCTATAGAAATAAAATTTTGGCAAAAGTTGCGATAAAAATAAAATTTTAACAAAATTCTCATAAAAATAAAATTTTAACAAAAATTTTCTATAGAAATAAAATTTTGACAAAATTTTCTATAGAAATAAAATTTTGACAAAATTTTCTATAGAAATAAAATTTTGACAAAATTTTCTATAGAAATAAAATTTTGACAAAATTTTCTATAGAAATAAAATTTTGACAAAATTTTCTATAGAAATAAAATTTTGACAAATTTTTCTATATAAACAAATAGTTGACAAATTTTTCTATAGAAATAAAATGTTGACAAATTTTGACAAAATTTGCGATAGTAATAAAATCTTGACAAAATTTGCGATAGCAATAAAATTTTGCCATTTTCTTTGGAAATGAAATTTTGACCAAATTCTCTATAGAAATAAAATTTTCTATGGAAATAAAATTCTCTATAGAAATAAAATTTTATATAAAACTAAAATGTTGACAAATTTTCTCTAGAAATTAGATTTTGACAAAATGTGCGATAGAAATAAATTTTTGACAAAATTTTCTATAGAAATAACATTTTGACAACATTTTCTATAGAAATAAAATTTTCACAAAATTTTCTACAGTAATAAAATTTTCACAACATTTTCTATAGAAATGAAATTTTGACAAATTTTTCTATAGAAATAAAATCTTGACAAAATTTTCTATAGTAATAAAATGTTCACAAAATTTTCTATAGAAATAAAATTTTGACAAATTTTTCTATAGAAATAAAATTTTGCAAAATTTGCGATAGAACCAAAATTTTGACAAAATTTGCCATAAAATAAAATGTTGACAAAATTTGCGATAGAAATAAAATTTTGACAAACTTTTCTATGGAAAACAAATAAGGAAAGTCTAAAGTCGGGCGGGGCCGACTATATTATACCCTGCACCACTTTGTAGATCTAAATTTTCGATACCATATCTCATCCGTTAAATGTGTTGGGGCTATATATAAAGGTTTTTCCCAAATATATACATTTAAATATCACTCGATCTGGATAGAATTTGATAGACTTCTACAAAATCTATAGACTCAAAATTTAAGTCGGCTAATGCACTAGGGTGGAACACAATGTTAGTAAAAAAATAGGGGAAACATTTAAATCTGGAGCAATTTTAAGAAAACTTCGCAAAAGTTTATTTATGATTTATCGCTCGATATATATGCATTAGAAGTTTAAGAAAATTAGAGTCATTTTTACAACTTTTCGACTAAGCAGTGGCGATTTTACAAGGAAAATGATGGTATTTTGACTATTTTTGTCGAAATCAGAAAAACATATATATGGGAGCTATATCTAAATCTGAACCGATTTCAACCAAATTTGGCATGCATAGCTACAATGCTAATTCTACACCCAGTGCAAAATTTCAACTAAATCGGAGCAAAAAATTGGCCTCTGTGGTCACATGAGTGTAAATCGGGCGAAAGCTATATATGGGAGCTATATCTAAATCTGAACCGATTTCAACCAAATTTGGCACGCATAGCTACAATGCTAATTCTACACCCAGTGTAAAATTTCAACTAAATCGGAGCAAAAAATTGGCCTCTGTGGTCACATGAGTGTAAATCGGGCGAAAGCTATATATGGGAGCTATATCTAAATCTGAACTGATTTCAACCAAATTTGACACGCATAGCTACAATGCTAATTCTACTCCCTGTACAAAATTTCAACTAAATCGGAGCAAAAAATTGGCCTCTGTGGGCAAATGAGTGTAAATCGGGTGAAAGCTATATATGGGAGCTATATCTAAATCTGAACCGATTTGGCTGATATTTTGCAAGTTTTTCGAGACTCATAAAATATTCGGATGTACGGAATTTGAGGAAGATCGATTGATATACACGCCAATTATGACCAGATCGGTGAAAAATATATATGGCAGCTATATCTAAATCTGAACCGATTTTTTTCCAAAATCAATAGGGATCGTCTTTGAAGCGAAACAGGACCCTATACCAAATTTTAGGACAATCGGACTAAAACTGCGAGCTGTACTTTGCACACAAAAATACATCAACAGACAGACAGACGGACATCGCTAAATCGACTCAGAATTTAATTCTAAGACGATCGGTATACTAAACGATGGGTCTCAGACTTTTCCTTCTTGGCGTTACATACAAATGCACAAACTTATTATACCCTGTACCACAGTAGTGGTGAAGGGTATAAAAATTGATAAAATTCTCTATAGAAATAAAATTTTGACAAAATTTTCTATAGAAATAAAATGGTGACAAATTTTTCTATAGAAATAAAATTTTGGCAAAATTTGCGATAGAAGTAAAATTTTGACAAAATTTGCGATAAAAATACAATTTTGACGAAATTCTCTATAGAAATAAAATTTTAACTAAAATTTTCTATAGAAATGAAATTTTGTCAAACTTTTTTATAGAAATAAAATTTTCTATACAAATAAAATTTTGTCAAAATTTTCTATAGAAATAAAATTTTCCATAGAAGTAAAATTTTGACAAAATTTTCTTTAGTAATAAAATGTTCACAAAATTTTCTATAGAAATAAAACTTCGACAAAATTTTCTATAGAAATTAATTTTGACAAAATTTGAGATAGAAAAAAAGTTTTGAAAAAATTTGCGTAGAAAAAACGTTTTGACAGTTTTATGCAACTTCCCTAAAGTGTATTTATCAGTTATCGGTCGATAGATATGAATTAGAAGTATAGGAAATTTTGAGTCATTTGTTCAAGTTTTGGACTTAGCAATGGCAATTTTGCAATAACAATGTGGATGTTTCGCCCATTTTTTCACAAAGCGGATAGTATATATATGGGAGCTATATTTAAATCTGAACCGATACCAACCAAATTTAGCATGCACCCAGAAAAAAGTGACCCCTTCTTTAAGTTAAAATGAACTCATTGTGAGGAAAGTTGAACTTCGTATAGCGCCAAAGACATTTTTATTTGTTAGAACGATGTGATTTTCGTAGAAATTAGGAATAATGCATTCCATATATTAGTTAACATTTTCCTATATTTATATACCACTATACTACAGAATGAAAAAAATTAACTAATTTGAATTCATATATGGAATGATTTTATTGAAATTTTTTCATTCATTTCGACAAATCTTACACATTTGTGGTAAAACTTTTACTTCATAATTAGAACTGCTTACCTTCGTTTTTAAATACAATTTTATTTATTTCTATAAGCAATTTTATCTTCAATAAAAGACATGTTTTATTAATATATTGAATATATTTATTAAGAATCAACAGAATCGAATCTCTTTGAAATATTAGTTTATTATTCCACTATTTCCAATTTCCGTGTGATATTATCAACTGTAAAACGCACTTTTTCTTCTTCTTGTACTTTTCACTTTTAATAAGTTGTTGCCTAACGATTTTGTCCTCCTTTTACAATTTCAATACCAACAAATATAAAAAATCATAAAACATTTTTGTTGCAAAAGGTTAGCGTCACCGAACATTACCTGATAATTGAAGATTCCAAAATGAAGACAAATGAAAGGGTTGTTATTCTGCTGGTGTTTTCTTTCTTTATACACTATCACGAACATTGATAGATTTATTTAAAAAAAACGAAAATTTTTCTCACTAATTTAAAATAACCAATACTTTATATATTTTATTTGTTATTTATTATATTATTTTACCATATTATTTTTTAACAATCTCTCCGTATACCAAAACAACGCGATTCCAACTAAAAAAACAGCCGACGCGCAAATATATCGATTACACCCACGCGCAAACACATCGATTACGATGACAGGTATCGATTACAGGTAGACAATAGAAATTTAGGAAAATTTCCTATATTCTAACAAGTGTGTTTCCTTAAGTTTTGAAAGGATTGCATACTTCTTAGTACGAATGAACTAAAATATTTTTCTATGCCAAGTGTTGTTCGTATGTATGAAAAACTTTCTATTATAAAGGAAGTCGCAATTATCATTTTATAAGAAATTTTACTAATTTTGAAGAAACTTGGTTTTAGTTCGGTTTTTGTTTATTTTTACGAATGTTTTGTTATCGGTGAATAAAATTTTCTTTTTCAGTAGTAAATTCTTATACCCAGCGAAGAAAATAGTATGAGTAAAATTCCATGCCTTATTCTAGTTAATGAACTATTCCTAACTGCTTACAGTTTAGGATTTTTTTACTGAAACGAGTAAATTTTATTATTTTTCACAAAAATTTACCTTAATGGAAATAAAATGGATAAACTATATTGATGAAAATTTTTTCCTTTAGTTTCGAAGGCACTTTTTTCTGGGTGTGGATATCCAGAATCTTAATTCTATTCCCTGCGAAAGGTTTCAAGTAAATCGGAATAAAACCTTGGTCTCTGTGGTCATATGGGGGAAAATCGGGCGAAAGTTATATATGGGAGCTATATCTAAATCCGAACCGATTTCAATCAAACTTAGCATACATTGTTGGAATGAAAATTCTATCCTCTGTTTCAAATTTCAGAGTATATTTCTTCAAACCATAGACTTCATCACGTATCTAGTCACATGATACAGTGTCATCAGATAGTAATATACTACCTCTCTAACTTGAATGATGATGGCTTTATTTAATTCAAAAAACAACGACCACCTCCCTTCGAAGGTCATTAAAATGTCATAAAATGTGAAACATGCTTCCATTGCAGACTCCATTCTTCACATGGGCTTTTCAGTTGTTGTTTTTTTATTTTTATAATAATCATACGCCATGTGGTGTGCACAAGTGAGTGTTGTTAATCCTGTATTCCTTCTCCAACATCCTGCTATAAATTATCCATTTAGACATTACATTTTCTCTGGAGCTCTGACGTTCAAACCCATATTCAAATTTCTTTAATGTCTTTCCGAGAGTTTTATGTGGCTTGTGTCTTTCTTGTTAAATATCCATTTTGAGATTTGTTATGTAGGGTTTGTTGGTGTTGTTGTTATTGTTGATTTTATTTTTTTCAAAAGTAATTATTTTTTAATTTTACTCTTACAGAATATATGGGTAATTCATATAACAAGGATATGTATATGAGAGCCTCAAATTTTGGTTTTATACCCTTCACCACTACTGTGGTACAGGGTATAATAAGTTTGTGCATTTGTATGTAACGCCAAGAAGGAGTAATCACAGACCAACCTTTTAGTATACGGATCGGCTTAGAATTAAATTCTGAGTCGATTTAGCGATGTCCGTCTGTCTGTCTGTCCGTCTGTCTGTCTGTCTGTTGATGTATTTTTGTGTGCAAAGTACAGCTCGCAGTTTTAGTCCGATTGTCCTAAAATTTGGTATAGGGTCCTGTTTCGGCTCAAAGACGATCCCTATTGATTTTGGAAAAAATCGGTTCAGATTTAGTTATAGCTGCCATATATATTTTTCACCGATCTGGTCATAATTGGCGTGTATATCAACCGATCTTCCTCAAATTCCGTACATCCGAATATTTTATGGGTCTCGAAAAACTAGCAAAATACCAGTCAAATCGGTTCAGTTTTAGATATAGCTCTCATATATAGCTTTCGCCCGATTTACACTCATTTGCCCAAAGAGGCCAATTTTTAACTCCGATTTGGTTGAAATTTTGCACAGGGAGTAGAATTAGCATTGTAAATATGCGTGCCACATTTGGTTGAAATCGGTTCAGATTTGGATATATCTCCCATTAAAGCTTTCGCCCGATTTACACTCATATGACCACAGAGGCCAATTTTTAACTCCGATTTAGTTGAAATTTTGCACAGGGAGTAGAATTAGCATTGTAGCTATGCGTGCCAAATTTGGTTGAAATCGGTTCAGATTTAGATATATCTCCCATATATAGCTTTCGCCCGATTTACACTCATATGACCACAGAGGCCAATTTTTAACTCCGATTTAGTTGAAATTTTGCACAGAGAGTATAATTAGCATTGTTGCTATGCGTGCCAAATTTGGTTGAAATCGGTTCAGATTTAGATATAGCTCCCATATATATGTTTTTCTGATTTCGACAAAAATGGTCAAAATACCAACATTTTCCTTGTAAAATCGCCACTGCTTAGTCGAAAAGTTGTAAAAATGACTCTAATTTTCCTAAACTTCTAATGCATATATATCGAGCGATAAATCATAAATAAACTTTGCGAAGTTTTCTTAAAATTGCTCCAGATTTAAATGTTTCCCATATTTTTTTTTACTAACATTGTGTTCCACCCTAGTGCATTAGCCGACTTAAATTTTGAGTCTATAGATTTTGTAGAGGTCTATCAAATTCTGTCCAGATCGAGTGATATTTAAATGTATGTATTTGGGACAAACCTTTATATATAGCCCCAACACATTTGACGGATGTGATATGGTATCGAAAATTTAGATCTACAAAGTGGTGCAGGGTATAATATAGTCGGCCCCGCCCGACTTTAGACTTTCCTTACTTGTTTTGTTTTTGGTTTGGGCTTCAAGAGACACTTGAATGACGTTTAATTTTGGAAGGGCTATAATAGGAGGAAGCGTATGTGTTTTGTAATGTCAGTAGGAAATTTTAAGAGCTAAGAATAAATAAAAAAAATTTATTGCGAAATGGATTAAAAAAATTGAAGGACCAGTGAACATCCATATTTAGTCGAATAGATTGGTAGTCGAACGATGAAATGTTAGGGATTTTTGCCAATAACAGTTAGTTAGTAGAATTATTATATTTTGAGAAAGTTTCCTTGACTTTAATTATTAGTTAAATGATCTAATAAAGGGAGGAAATATGTTCTAAGATATTAACATCTATGTTCCAAACATGTTACTTGGTTTTGAACATTACCCAGCAAAAAATGGAGCACTATTTCAGCAGGATTGTATGGGAGGGAGGCAGTACGAACTGCTTACAAAACAACTGAATCAGCGCTGATTTTTGTGTGCGATTTCCCGATTTTGGTTAGGTTAGGTGGCAGCCCGATGTATCAGGCTCACTTAGACTATTCAGTCCATTGTGTTGGTGAACTTCTCTCTTATCACTGAGTGCTGCCCGATTCCATGTTAAGCTCAATGACAAGGGAACTCCTTTTTATAGGCGAGTCCGAACGGCGTTCCACATTCCAGTGAAACCACTTAGAGAAGCTTTGAAACCCTCAGAAATGTCACCAGCATTACTGAGGTGGGATAATCCACTGCTGACAAACTTTTTGGTGTTCGGTCGTAGCAGGAATCGAACCCACGACCTTGTGTATGCAAGGCGGGCATGCTAACCATTGCACCACGGTGGCTCCCGATTTAGAGAAGCTTCTAAATAGCGCTGATATAATGGCTCATTTTAATAGAAATATTGCTCGGAAGTGATATATAATCTCGGGTAAAACATTGTTGGCGTGAAGAAAAACAGATCTACCTTTCATACATCTATACTCCATGAATTGGTTGCAATAACGTAAACGAATGATCATAAACTAGTTTGCTTACTCGTTCACGTTATTGCCATCGATTCATGTAGTGTGGATACACTGCCTACTTTATTGTATACCAAAAAGCGCAACTGCTGAAACATTTTTGCTGGGTATATGCTGCACTTAAAAATAATGTGCTAAAACTATGAGTATCAAACATATAATTTTTACACATAAACATATGAAAAACAGTCTTTTTCGCCCGTGTTATTACACAGATTATATAGAAAGCTGGATGAGTTACAAAAATATTTTTATTTTAAAACAACAGCATCTTTGAACCTCGCAGAACCAATACCAAAATCCTAAAGAGGAGGTAAAAATCGTTGGATCCCGGTACAAGTTTTTTGAGTGTAGCAAAACATAAAATTTTTCTTGTGCCCAAATTATGATGTTTTCGTCCAAAAAAATCCACATTTTAAATTTAAATACCTCACAAAAATCCATAATACATTTTTGAAAAAATTTATTGGAAAACGAATCTTATATACCCTCCACCATGGATTGCGTAGAAACTTCTACTCAAGACTGTCATCCACAATCGAATTACTTGGGTTGCGGTAACACTTGCCGATGGCACGGTATCTTAAAAAATCCTTAACACCGTCTTCAAAATTGTAAGTTAGTCCATACGGGGGATATATTAAACAAAAAAAAAAGGCGGATTAAATACGTATATAATTCAGTTCGACAAAATTTTCTATAGAAATAAAATTTTGACAAAATTTTCTACAGAAATAAAATTTTGACAAAATTTTCTATTGAAATAAAATTTTGACAAAATTTTCTATAGAAATAAAATGTTGACAAAAGTTTCTATAGAAATAAAATTTTGACAAAATTTTCTATAGAAATAAAATTTTGACAACATTTTCTACAGAAATAAAATTTTGACAAAATTTTCTATAGAAATAAAATTTCGGCAAAATTTTCTATAGAAATAAAATTTCGACAAAAATTTCTATAGACATAAAATTTTGACAAAATTTTCTACAGAAATAAAATTTTGACAAAATTTTCTATTGAAATAAAATTTTGACAAAATTTTCTATAGAAATAAAATTTTGACAAAAGTTTCTATAGAAATAAAATTTTGACAAAATTTTCTATAGAAATAAAATTTTGACAAAATTTTCTATAGAAATAAAATTTCGACAAAATTTTCTATAGAAATAAAATTTTGACAAAATTTTCTTTTTTTTCGGATTAAATACGTATATAATTCAGTTCGACAAAATTTTCTATAGAAATAAAATTTTGACAAAATTTTCTACAGAAATAAAATTTTGACAAAATTTTCTATTGAAATAAAATTTTGACAAAATTTTCTATAGAAATAAAATGTTGACAAAAGTTTCTATAGAAATAAAATTTTGACAAAATTTTCTATAGAAATAAAATTTTGACAACATTTTCTACAGAAATAAAATTTTGACAAAATTTTCTATAGAAATAAAATTTCGGCAAAATTTTCTATAGAAATAAAATTTCGACAAAAATTTCTATAGACATAAAATTTTGACAAAATTTTCTACAGAAATAAAATTTTGACAAAATTTTCTATTGAAATAAAATTTTGACAAAATTTTCTATAGAAATAAAATTTTGACAAAAGTTTCTATAGAAATAAAATTTTGACAAAATTTTCTATAGAAATAAAATTTTGACAAAATTTTCTATAGAAATAAAATTTCGACAAAATTTTCTATAGAAATAAAATTTTGACAAAATTTTCTATAGAAATAAAATCTTGACAACATTTTCTATACAAATAAAATTTTGACAAAATTTTCTATAGAAATTTTTTACATAAAATTTTGACAATATTTTCTATAGAAACAAAATATTGACAAGGATTTCTATAGAAATACAATTTTGACAAAATTTTCTATAGAAATAAAATTTGGACAAAATTTTCTTTAGAAATAAAATATTGACAAACTTTTCTATAGAAATAAAATTTTGACAAAATTTTCAATAGAAATAAAATTCTGACAAAATTTTCTAAAATAAAATTTTGACAAAATTTTCTATAGAAATAAAATTTTTGACAAAATTTTCTATAGAAATAAAATTTTGACAAAATTTTCTATAGAAATAAAATTTTGACAAAATTTTCTATAGAAATAAAATGTTGACAAAATTTTCTATAGAAATAAAATTTTGACAAAATTTTCTATAGAAATAAAATTTCGACAAAATTTTCTATAGAAATAAAATTTTGACAAAATTTTCTATTAAATTAAAATTTAGACAAAAAATTCTATTGAATTAAAACTTAGACAAAAAATTCTATAGAAATAAAATTTAGACAAAAAATTCTATAGGAATAAAATTTAGCAAATTAATATTTTTTTGTTTGGTAGTGTTTTGGTAAAATTTTTGGCGAAATTTGGTAGATTGTTTTTGGCTCAAGTGGCAACCGTGACCCCAACCCCAGGAGACCTTTGATCGTCTTCCAAATGCTTGAGATATGAAAACGGGAGTTGGGTCACCATGAACGAAAATTTTACTGCTAAGTATTCAAGCGTTAAAATTGGGCGAATTATCTCTCATCATTTCAGAATTTATCGGATATATTGTCCCAATTAGTGATTAACACTGATTACGAAGGCAACGAGTCTGAAATAATTTTGCAAAACTATTTTAGCCAAATTGAGTAAAATTAAAAAAAGAGCTTGGATCCCCGAAATAAAATTCTGTGTCGGTTTTTAGTTCAAATGCTCCATTTGCACCCTTTCGTATGTCGTGGTATAAAGAGCACCAATTATTCATTCTTAAATGTTGACGAACCACTGGACTTCTTTTGTAAAAATGTAGAAATTTGATGTTAATTTATTATGCTAAACGGGTTTCAAAAAAATCCACAAATTTATTGAAGTTCCCCTTCAAGTCTCCATCTCAGAAATTTCGCCCCCATTCCCAAAAAATCTCCAATACTGGCAACACTGCCCCAGACGATGCTGTCAATACGACAGGCTTAGTATAAAATATTCATTGTAAATTTCTTTACGGAAAAATTAGATTTTGTATCTAAATTTTTATTTTGGTGACGTGGGACAAAATTTAAAGTACATAAGAACAAAATTCTGGCTTCTGGGGCCATATAACTCCATATCGGGAGAAAGATATATATGGGAACTTTATCTAATTCTGAACCGATTTCAACCAAATTTGGAATGCATAGCTATAATGTTAATTTTACTCCCTTTGTAAAATTTCACTTAAGTCGGATTACAACTTTGACCTCTGGGCTCATATTAGTCTAAATCGGAAGAAAGATATATATGGGAACTATATCTAAATCTGAACCGATTTCAACTAAATTTGGCACACTTGACGACACTATTAATTGAACTCCTTGTACAAAATTTAAAACAAATCAGGCTAAAATTCTGGCTTCTGGGGCTAAATATAAGTGAATATCGGGCGAAAGATATATATGGGAGCTCTAGCTAAAACCAGCGCTGTGGAGTCGAGCCAATTTTGCTCGAGGTTTATATTCCAATATGCATGAATTTGAACCTGAACCGATTTAGACAAAATTGTATACACTTGTACAAAATATATGTATTTAAATTTTAAATGTAATGTTATGGGACGAAACACAATTTTAGTAAAAAACAAATAAGGAAAGTTTGAAGATGGACGGGGCCGACTATAATATACTCTGCACAACTTTGTATTTAGATCTACGTTTCGATAAAATCTCAAATACTTCAAATTTTGAGAAAATTTTTTATAGAAATACAATTTTGAGAAAATTTTTTGTGGAAATGAAATTTTGACCAAAATAGCTAAAGAAACAAAATTTTGAAAAAAAAAAAATTATAGAAATAAAATATTGACAAAATTTTCTATAGAAATAAAATATTGACAAAATTTTCTTTTCCTCTGTTGGTTAAGTACACTTGCAGTTTAGTCAATGCATGGTTTTAAGCTGAAATCAGAAACAACAACAATGCTTAAAGAACAAAACCAACAATAACAAAACAACACGAATGGAAAAAAGAGGAAGCACACTCAAAATAAACCCAGCCAACTGCACTCAAATCGATGATTTGACAGTGGTATAGGAAAAGAGATATGTTTGTACGAATTTATTTCGGCATAAGCCAGCTATCATGCAAAACCTTTTTTCGGAAGGTTCAAGTGTGGTTCGTTGTTGGGTTTAATGAACTGCCTGAATTTATTCTGATAATTGGTTGATAGTTTTGCTGCAAGTAGAAAATGCTGATGAGAAATGTGGTAATTCCGAAACGTGCGTCCATCCAACCATCTTGCAGTCTATAGGGCTTTGCCCAAATAAATTTGACAAACATTCTTTTCCTCTGTTGGTTAAGCTACACTTGTAGTTTAGTCAAAACATGGTTTTAAGCTGAAATCAAAAAACAACAAGAAATAATATTTAGACAAAATTTTCTATAGAAATTAAATTTTGACAAAATTTTCTGTAGAAATACAAATTTTGACAAAATTTTCTTTCAATCTTCGATATATGTATATAGCTATATATAGTCTTAAAACAAAATTTAAAAAAATAAAATCGATTGTTCGAAATATTTCAAATAAAATGTTATGGTGGTGGCCATTAAAATGAATCGATTCAGCCCATCTGCTAGTCTAACATTCTAGGAAACATAAAATGATCTCCGTAATTGGAAGTTGCTTTTCATTTACAGTCATACCTTACATTGATCTAATGAATAATGCAATGGAAACTAATTTGCGTAAAAACTTGTTTTGCTACAAAAATGTGAAGTGTTTTAAAAAATGTAGTTTATCCGGAGTCGGAGCCGAGCAAAATTTTTACGACTCCAGCAAAATCTTCAGACTACGACTCCGACTCCACAGACCTCTCTAAAATTGAACCGATTTCTTCCAAAATCAATAAAGTTACAACAGGTTGGCTGATAAGTCCCCGGTCTAACAAAGAAAAACACATTTTTTTGTCAAAATTCGTTTTTTTTATTCAACCTAGTTCCCTTCAAGAGCGATACAACGATTATAACGACCTTCCAATTTTTTGATACCATTTTGGTAGTACTCCTTCGGTTTTGCCTCAAAATATGCCTCAGTTTCGGCGATCACCTCTTCATTGCAGCCAAAGTTTTTCCCTGCGAGCATCCTTTTGAGGTCTGAGAACAAGAAAAATCGCTGGGGGCTAGATCTGGAGAATACGATGGGTGGGTGGGGAAGCAATTCGAAGCCCAATTCATGAATTTTTGCCATCGTTCTCAATGACTTGTGGCACGGTGTGTTGTCTTGGTGGAACAACACTTTTTATACCCTTCACCACTACTGTGGTACAGGGTATAATAAGTTTGTGCATTTGTATGTAACGCCAAGAAGGAAAAGTCTGAGACCCATCGTTTAGTATACCGATCGTCTTAGAATTAAATTCTGAGTCGATTTAGCGATGTCCGTCTGTCTGTCTGTCTGTCCGTCTGTCTGTTGATGTATTTTTGTGTGCAAAGTACAAGTCGCAGTTTCAGTCCGATTGTCCTAAAATTTGGTATGGGGTCCTGTTTCGGCTCAAAGACGATCCCTATTGATTTTGGAAAAAATCGGTTCAGATTTAGATATAGCTGCCATATATATTTTTCACCGATCTGGTCATAATTGGCGTGTATATCAACCGATCTTCCTCAAATTCCGTACATTCGAATATTTTAACAGTCTCGAAAAACTTGCAAAATATCAGCCAAATCGGTTCAGATTTAGATATATCCCCCATATAGCTTTCGCCCGATTTACACTCATATGACCACAGAAGCCAATTTTTTGCTACGATTTAATTGAAATTTTGCACAGGGAGTAGAATTAGCATTGTAGCTATGCGTGCCAAATTTGGTTGAAATCGGTTCAGATTTAGATATATCCCCCATATAGCTTTCGCCCGATTTACACTCATATGACCACAGAGGCCAATTTTTTTGCTCCGATTTAATTGAAATTTTGCACAGGGAATAGAATGAGCATTGAAACTATGCGTGCCAAATTTGGTTGAAATCGGTTCAGATTTAGATATAGCTCCCATATATAGCTTTCGCCCGATTTACACTCATATGACCACAGAGGCTAATTTTTTGCTCCGATTTAGTTGAAATTTTGCACAGGGAGTAGAATTAGCATTGTTGCTATGCGTGCCAAATTTGGTTGAAATCGGTTCAGATTTAGATATAGCTCCCATATATATGTTTTTCTGATTTCGACAAAAATGGTCAAAATACCAACATTTTCCTTGTAAAATCGCCACTGCTTAGTCGAATAGTTGAAAAAATGACCCTAATTTTCTTAAACTTCTAATACATATATATCGAGCGATAAATCATAAATAAACTTTTGCCAAGTTTCCTTAAGATTGCTTCTGATTTAAATGTTTCCCATATTTTTTAACTAACATTGTGTTCCACCCTAGTCCATTAGCCGACTTAAATTTTGAGTCTATAGATTTTGTAAAAGTCTATCAAATTCTGTCCAAATCGAGTGATATTTAAATGTATGTATTTGGGACAAACCTTTATATATAGCACCCAACACATTTGACAGATGTGATATGGTATCGAAAATTTAGATCTATAAAGTGGTGCAGGGTATAATATAGTCGGCCCCGCCCGACTTTAGACTTTCCTTACTTGTTTCTTCTTCATATGGGGCCGTTTTGCCGCGATTTCGACCTTCAAACGCTGGGTTTTCCCTTCTCAAGATAATCGATAAAAAGTATTCCAGGGGAACCCCAAAAACAGAGGACATTACTTTGCCAGCGGACTTTCCACGCTTCGGAGACGGTTCACCGGTCGCTGTCCACTCAGCCGACTGTCGATTGGACTCAAGAGTGTAGTGATGGCGCCATGTTTCATCCATTGTCACATATCGACGGAAAAACTCGGGTGTATTACGAGTGAACAGCTGCAAACACCGCTCAGAATCATCAACACGTTGTTGTTTTTGGTCAAATGTGAGCTCGCGCGGCACCCATTTTGCACAGAGCTTCCGCATATCCAAATATTGATCAATGATATGACCAACACGTTCCTTTGATATCTTTAAGGCCTCTGCTATATCGATCAACTTCATTTTACGGTCATTCAAAATCAATTTGTGGATTTTTATGATGTTTTCGTCGGTAACCACCTCTTTCGGGCGTCCACTGCGTTCACCGTCCTCCGTGCTCATTTCACCACGCTTGAATTTTGCATACCAATCAATTATTGTTGATTTCCCTGGGACAGAGTTCGGAAACTTATTATCAAGCCAAGTTTTTGTTTCCATCGTATTTTTTCCGCTTCAGAAAACAGTATTTTACCAAAGCACGAAATTCGTTTTTTTCCAATTTTTCCAAATAACAAAAGTTGCTTCACAAAATCTCACAAACTAATTGACTTACAGACGTCAAATTTTGACACGAATCATTTGAAGAAATGCATAAAAATAATATGCATTTAATACTAGCGACGCCATCTATGTGTCAGACCGGGGACTTATCAGCCAACCTGTTATTCTGACCCAAGACACATACATACTTGTGCCGATTGGACTAAAATTGCGAACTAGACTTTGATCACAAAAATGTGTTCATAGACAGACGGATATGCCTAGAGCAAATGAGAGGCAGTGTGGCATAGGGTATAAATATAAACTGAAATTTATTTCGAGGATTTTGCATTTTCGGTTTAATGATTTTTTTTTTTAAATTTATAAATATTTTTTCTTTTACGTATAACGTCCAACATATAACAGGTTGGATTTTAAACTGGCTATTATTTAACGTGAATAGAAAAATATTGTCGTGAGGTCAAAGATTTCATGTCTTTAAAATACGAATGCAAATTTTGCTTAGCATAGAAGACGCATTTCTCTAACATACATTTTTTTCCTTGTCCAAAAGTCGATAAACTTTTCAATGAAGTCGTATTATCCTTATAATTAGGTGATTTCACTTAAGACTGGGTATAATAACATGAAAGAAAAAACGTTTGAACTAAGGTCAACTTGAATTTAATAATTCACAAACATTGTTTAAATTTAATGAAATTGTCTTTAAATTTGTTTTCTTTTTGCATCTCGACTGCAAAGCAAAAATTCGTTCAAATATAGGACATATTTTCAAAAACTTTATTTTAAAGATGGTTTTTACTTGAAACATATCACAATTTCTACTGAAAGTCTTAATTTGGAAAATAAAGTTGTCGTTAACTTGTTTTTAAAGGACTTTGAAGAAAAGAAGCTGAAAAGCGAAAAATTAAAATTTGCTTCCTAGAGTCAAGTACCCAAAACCCAAATTTAAAAGGGAATTGTGTCTTAAAAGTATCCTTATTTGTATTCTCCGCTTCTTTGGCTCGGAATCAATACCAACATTTTTAAAGTAAAGACAAAGTCTTTGGAACCGGGCATGCTTTTTTTATCATAAAGTATATATTTATTTAAGATATTCTGGGTCGTGGTGAAATTCTGAGTCGATCTGAGCATGTCCGTCCGTCTGTTGAAATCACGCTAACTTCCGAACGAAACAAGCTATCGACTTGAAACTTGGCACAAGTAGTTGTTATTGATGTAGGTCGGATGGCATTGCAAATAGGCCATATCGGTCCACTTTTACGTATAGCCCCCATAGAAACGGACCCCCAAATTTGGTTTGCGGGGACTCTAAGAGAAGCAAATTTCATCCGATCCGGCTGAAATTTGGTACATGGTGTTAGTATATGGTCACTAACAACTATGCAAAAATTGGTCCACATCGGTCAATAATTATATATAGCCCCCATATAAACCGATCCCCCGATTTGGCTTGCGGAGCCCTAAGAGAAGCTAATTTAATCTGATCCGGCTGAAATTTGGTACATGGTGTTAATATATAGTATCTAATGACCATGCAAAAATTGTTCGAAATCGGTCCATAATTATATATAGCCCCCATATAAACCGATCCCCGGATTTGACCTCCGGAACCCCTTGGAAGAGCACAATTCATCCAATTCGGTTGAAATTTGGTACGTGATGTTAGTATATGGTATCCAACAACCATGCAGGAATTGGTTCATATCAGTCCATAATTATATATAGCCCCCATAATTATATACCGATACCCAGATTTGACCTCCGGTGCCTTTTGGAGAAGTAAAATTCATCCGATCTGGTTGAAATTTGGTACGTGGTGGTAGTATGTGATATTTAACAACCATACCAAAAGTGGTCCATATCAGTCCATAATCGTATATAGCCCCCATATAAACCGATCCCGAGATTTGGTTTTGGAGCCTCTTGGAGGAGCAAATTTCATTCGAGTCAGTTGAAATTTGGTACATTATGCTAGTATATGACCGTTAACAACCATGCCTAACTAGGTCCATATCGGTCTATAGTTATATATAGCCCTCAGATAAATCAATCCCCAAGCACACAAAAATTGATCCATATGAAGTTCATAATTGTATATATATATAAAAAAAAAAAATCTAAGCATTCCATAATTAATTTAAAGACTGACGACCTAAGGTCAACGTCACATTATTTTTTTTATTCTTATATTTAAACATTAAATACATATATTGTACAAAATATTTTGTTACAAAAAGATTTTATGAAATGTTGAATGTTGAAATAAAGAATACTACTTCTACTACTACAGCCCCCATATAAGCGACCCCCATGTTTCAATTCTGGCTCCCTACGTACCGTGCAAAAGTCCATATCGATTCGTAATTATTTGTAGACTTAACTACACATACCTTTTTTGTCTAATATATACCACGTATGGACTAACTCAGAATTTAGAAAACGATTTAAGATACCACAACCCAAGTAATTCGATTGTGGATGACAGTCTTTCGTAGAAGTTTCTACGCAACCCATGGTGGAGGGTACATAAGATTCGGCCTGGCCGAACTTACGGCCATATATACTTGTTAGAGTATACAAAGCAAAATTCGCATTCGTATTTTAAAGTCATGTCATCTTTGGCCTAAGGACAATATTTTTTTCAGTGTGTAGAACGAGGTTTGATAAGTAAAGCAGTTTACTAACAATAACACAAGGGAATCCAATTCAAACTTTTTAAATTATTTTAAAATATTTTTAATATAGAGAATACTAACAAAATAGATTTTCCGTTCTTTTTTTACCTTTTCTCGAACTTTTCTCGTAATTAGTATGTTTTCTTCGAATATTAATACAGAAGTAATAGCATAGTCCAATGCATATGAACTAAGTCTATGCGTGACAATGTCACACGTGTCACACCAAAGGAGTAAGTAAATATTTTTCCTCTGAGTTAGTAAAGTTTTTGTTGTTATTAAAATCGAGTTGTGTGTTAAGAAAAGTTTTGTGTGAAAGGTGCACGCAATCACCAATATTTTCCTTCAACCATGAAGTCCTCCATGCAGTTATCCTTAGGCTGATATGTGTACAAGTTTGTGGATATAATAAATCACTTGAATTTGGACGTAGTTGATTGCTTACATCTGGCCCTACGGATCTCATGGTTAGATGTCAGTTTTTAATGGAAACACGAAATGCCGAGACAAACATGCTAAACCATAGAATGCATACTTTTGAATCGTATAAAGCGCTCAGCATTGCAAACATATACACTCAAAAAAGTGAACCCTATATGGCATTAAAGCACGATTGCCACTCGAGCTAAAAATTTCACAAAATTTTACCAAACAAAACAAATCTTACTGTACAAAATATTATTATAAAAATTTTATTTCTAAAGATAATTTTGTCAAAATTTTATTTATATAGAAAATTTTGTCAAAATGTTATTTCTATAGAAAAATTTGTTAAAATTTTATTTCTATAGAAAATTTTGGCAAAATTTTATTTCTGTAGAAAATTTTGTCAAAATGTTATTTATATAGAAAATTTTGTCATAATTTTATTTATCCATTTGTTTTGTTTTGTTATTGGTGGTTTTGTTCTTTAAGCATTGTTGTTATTTTTTATTTCAGCTTAAAACCATACATTGACTAAACTACAAGAGTAGCTTAACCAACAGAGGAAAAGAATGTTTGTCAAATTTATTTGGGCAAAGCCCTATAGACTGCAAGATGGTTGGATGGACGCACGTTTCGGAATTACCACATTCCTCATCAGAATCCTCTACTTGCAGCAAAACTATCAACCAATTATCAGAATAAATTCAGGCAGTTTATTAAACCCAACAAAAACCACACTTGAACCCTCCGAAAAAAGGTTTTACATTGATAGCTGGCTTATGCCGAAATAAATTCGAAACAAACACATCTCTTTTCCTATTTCGGCATAAGCCGGCTATCAATGTAAAACCTTTTTTCGGAGGGTTCAAGTGTGGTTTTTGTTGGGTTTAATAAACTGCCTGAATTTATTCTGATAATTGGTTGATAGTTTTGCTGCAAGTAGAGGATGCTGATGAGGAATGTGGTAATTCCGAAACGTGCGTCCATCCAACCATCTTGCAGTCTATAGGGCTTTGCCCAAATAAATTTGACAAACATTCTTTTCCTCTGTTGGTTAAGCTACTCTTGTAGTTTAGTCAATGTATGGTTTTAAGCTGAAATAAAAAATAACAACAATAATTTTATTTCTATAGAAAATTTTGTCAACATTTTATTTCTATAGAAAATTTTGTCAAAATTTTATTTCTATAGAAAATTTTGTCAAAATATTATTTCTATAGAAAATTTTGTCAAAATTTTATTTCTATAGAAACTTTTTTTCTGTTTTATTTTAATTTATAAAAATTTAATTTCTAAAATTTAGCAAAAAACGAAAATTTTTTTAATGTAGGACGCAAATTTTGGAAATTTGCGTGCCTCCGATAAAGTCGTAGGTCTTTGAATGAAGGCAAATTTTCCTTACAGTAAACAACACACAATTTCGATTTAAAGAAATCGTCCTTGAATTCATATCAGTTTAAGATAAACCTGCTTTAAATATAGGCTACGACTTATTTTGAGGATTTAGGATCTTTGGTTTAAAGTTTTTTTTTTTTTTTTGAATTAGGAAAACATTTTGTACCTTGAAGTATCCGTAAGAATTTGGATTTTTAAACTGGCAGTTGTTTGTACACGCAGAGAAGGAATATGATCACCTCAAACATATTTCAAGAGCAAAATGTTATTTTTGTATGGTGACCATGTAACATGTTTGTCACTAAAATGTTATTTTCTCGTCAAATATAACCTGCTTACCGAGATCAGATACATGATTTCCGAGAAAATAACATGGTTGCGAAAACCATGTTACATGATCACCACCCAAAAATAACATTTTGCTCTTAAAACATGTTTGAGGTGATCATATTCCTTCTCTGGGTGTACGTGAATAACGAAACAAGAAACAAGTTTTGTTTTTTGAAATTTCTCAAACCCCGTATAAGATAGAAATTCCCTTATTTTCGGTCTTAAATCATATTTTTTTGTACATTTTTTTAGTATGTACGAACTCAAAATAGTGATAATAGAACATGGCTAAAAATGACTTAGACCACTTTAGACCGAACAAAGCTTTTTGTCCTTTATGGATTGGACATTTTTTTAAAACTTTAGACACAGGCTAAGTACAATATTAAGGTGGGTATTCACGATTACTTTTCTTTAATAATCCATTTTAAGGAATACAAACTTTGTGAAACTTTGCTTTGGGCTATTCCCCATCAAGTTATAATGAAATCTGCAACAAATATGTATAATTTAATGCCTTTTTTACTGATTTTGTTTTCAATTTATTGAAAAAATTACGATTTTAGGGGCTAAACTCGAACTTAATACCAGCCTTTAACCATAACATTTGATAGAAATGTCCAATAAATTCGAAATTTTGACAGGATACAATTAACATCAATCCGAATAAAAAACTCCATCAAAACATGCTAAGTCGACTTAGCGTACTCTGGAATGAGGGCATCGATATATAGAAGCTATAAGTAAATCTGAACCAATTTGCATAATATTTTGCGGGTTTGATTAATACCACATTAATAATACCTTGTGCAAAATTTGAGTAAGATCAGTTAAGAAATGAGGCCACATACAGTTAGTGCTATAGAAGATCACATTTGGCCATTTTTGAGTATTATCGGTTAATAAATAAGGATTTTATAGCCAAATTTAGAAAAATCGTGAGGTACATATATATGGGAGCTATCTGAACCGATTTCGATGATTTTTTGCACATATAGCTTGTGATAAAGAAGATTACATTTAGCCAACTTTGAGTAAGATCGGTTGATAAAAAAGGGTTTTATGGCCAAATTTAGAAAAATCGGATGGTACATATATATGGGAGCAATAGCTAAATCTGAACAGATTTCGATGATTTTTTTGCAGATGTAGTTAGTTATATAGAAGATTACATTTAGCTAAATTTGAGTAAGATCGATTGATAAATATGGGTTTTATGACCTAATTTGGCAAAATCGGACGATATATATATATATATATATATATATATATATATATATATATATATATATATATATATATATATATATATATATATATATATATATATATATATATATATATATATATATATATATATATATATATATATATATATATATATATATATATATATATATATATATATATATATATATATATATATATATATATATATATGGGAGCATATATATATGGGAGCTATATCTAAATCTGAACCGATTTCAATAAAATTTTGCAAACTTAAAGGGTGATGCAGAAGATTATTTTTTGCTTAATTTGGCGACGAATTGTTAGTAAAAAAGTGCAACGTGACCCCATATGTGGAAATCGGGCGATACATAACAGGTTGGCTGATAAGTTTCCGGTCTGACACATAGGTGGCGTCGCTAGTATTAAATGCATATTATTATACCCTTCACCACTACTGTGGTACAGGGTATAATAAGTTTGTGTATTTGTATGTAACGCCAAGAAGGAAAAGTGTGAGACCCATCGTTTAGTATGCCGATCGTCTTAGAATTAAATTCTGAGTCGATTTAACGATGTCCATCTGTCTGTCTGTCTGTCTGTCTGTCCGTCCGTCTGTCTGTCTGTTCATGTATTTTTGTGCGCAAAGTACAGGTCGCAGTTTAAGTCCGATCGTCCTCAAATTTGGCATAGGGTCGTTTTTTTGGGACAAAGACAATCGCTATTGATTTTGGAAAAAATCGGTTCAGATTTAAATATAGCTGCCATATATATTTATTACCGATCTGGTCATAATTTGCGTGTTTATCAACCGATGTTCTTCAAATTCAGTACATGCGAATATTTTATGGGTCTCGAAAAAATTGCCAAATATCAGGCAAATCGGTTCAGATTTAGATATAGCTCCCATATATAGCTTTCGTCCGATTTAGACTCATATGACCACAGAGGCCAAAGTTTACTACCAATTTGCATAAAGAGCAGAATTGACATTCTACTAATGTTTGGTAAATTTGATTGAAATCGGTTCAGATTTAGATATAGCTCCCATATATATCTTTCCCCCGATATGGACTAATACGGTCCCAGAAGCTAGAGTTTTACCCCAATTTGGTTGAAATTTTTCACTAGGAGTACAATTAGTAGTGTAGTCAAGTGTGCCAACTTTTATTGAAATCGGTTAAATTTAGATATAGCTCCCATATATATCGTTCGCCCGATTTACACTCATATGACCACAGTGGCCAATCTTTTACTCCGATTTAGTTGAAATTTTGCACAGGGAGTAGAATTAGCATTGTAGCTATACGTGCACAATTTGGTTGAAATCGATTCAGATTTAGATATAGCTCCCCTATATATGTTTTTTGATTTCGACAAAAATGGTCAAAATACCAACATTTTCCTTGTAAAATCACCACTGCTTAGTCGAAAAGTTGTAAAAATGACTATAGTTTTCCTAAACTTATAATGCATATATATCGAGGGATAAATCATAAATAAATTTTTGCGAAGTTACTTAAAATTGCTTCAGATTTAAATGTTTCCCATATTTTTTTTTTTTTTTACTAACACTGTGTTCAGCCCTCGTGCTTTAGTCGATTTAAATTTTGAGTCTATAGATTTTGCAGAAGTTTGTTAAATTCTGTCCAGATCGAGTGATATTTAAATGTATGTATTTGGGACAAACCTTTATATATAGCCCCCAACACATTTGGCGGATGTGATATGGTATCGAAAATTAAGATCTACAAAGTGGTTCAGGGTATAATATAGTCGGCCCCGCCCGACTGTAGACTTTCCTTACTTGTTTTTATATAGTACCAACCTTCAAATGATTCGTTTCAAATTTTGACGTCTGTAAGTCAATTAGTTTGTGAGATAGATGGAAAAAAAGGAATTTGGTGTTTTGATAAAATACAGTTTTCTGAAGGGAAAACATACGGTGGAAGCACAAACTTGGCTTGATAATGCGTTTCCGGGTACTGCCCCAGGGAAATCAACAATAATTGATTGGTATGCAAAATTCAAGCGTGGTGAAATGAGCACGGAGGACGGTGAACGCAGTGGACGCCCGAAAGAGGTGGAAAAAAATTTCACGAAAAATTTTCCAATTAAAATTTTAATTGAGTTTTAAAAAATATTATTTAAAATATTAATACAATTAAAATTCTAATTAAATCAACAAATTTTTTAATTGAAACAAAAATCAACCACAAAAATTAATAATATCAATTAATTTTTTATTTGGATCAATTAATTTTTTAATTGATACTATCATTTCTGTGATTGAAGACATTTCAATTAAAAATTAATTTGATCAATTAATTTCGTGATTGGATCAGAAAATTTTTTTTGTGTGTACCGACGAAAACATCAAAAAAATCCACAAAATGATTTTGAATGACCGTAAAATGAAGTTGATCGAGATAGCAGAGATATCAAAGGAACGTGTTGGTGATATCATTCATCAATATTTGGATATGCGGAAGCTCTGTCCAAAATGGGTGCCGCGCGAGCGGTGTTTGCAGCTGTTAACTCGTAATACACCCGAGTTTTTCCGTCGATATGTGACAATGGATGAAACATGGCTCCATCACTACACTCCTGAGTCCAATCGACAGTCGGCTGAGTGGACAGCGACCGGTGAACCGTCTCCAAAAGCGTGGAAAGACTCAAAAGTCCCCTCGCAAAGTAATGGCCTCCGTTTTTTGAGATGCGCATGGAATAATTTTTATCGATTATCTTGAGAAGGGAAAAACCATCAACAGTGACTATTATATGGCGTTATTGGAGCGTTTGAAGGTTGAAATCGCGGCAAAACGGTCCCATATGAAGAAGAAAAAAGTGTTGTTCCGCCAAGACAACGCACCGTGCCACAAGTCATTGAGAACGATGGCAAAAATTCATGAATTGGACTTCGAGTGCTTCCCCACACACCGTATTCTCCAGATCTGGCCCCAGCGACTTTTTCTTGTTCTCAGACTTCAAAAGGATGCTCGCAGGGAAAAAATTTGGCTGCAATGAAGAGGTGATCGTCGAAACTGAGGCCTATTTTGAGGCAAAACCGAAGGAGTACTACCAAAATGTTATCAAAAAATTGGAAGGTCGTTATAATCGTTGTATCGCTCTTGAAGGGAACTATGCTGAATAATAAAAACGAATTTTGACAAAAAAATGTGTTTTTCTTTGTTAGACCGGGAACTTACCAGCCAACCTGTTACAAACGGAATGACAATCTTATTATAACCCACATCAACACTCTATGGTGGTAGGTATGAAAAATTTGATTGGCTTATAGATGGTCTTCTTTATCAAGGAATGCCTCAAATGTTCACATGCCCATTCCTATATGTCTCACAATTTGAAAACCTTCACCTGTAATAAATAACTTTGTTTGGTTGCTGTTGTTGTTTTTGCTTTAGTTTTTTTTTTACAAAATTCATAAAGCATTTCTCCTACGTTAGTTTGCGTGAGATCACGTAGTTTATTACGAAAGGATGGACCAAAAAAAACAAAACAACAAAAATTCAAGTGACAAAAAGAAAGCAGCAACAACAACAACATGTACGACAACTCCCATGAGCTGTGTCATTTCATATTCCGGTTAAAAGTCACACTACCGTAGATGTATCTGAAACTATGTGTGTATGGGTGTGTGTGATGAATGTGGAGAGGACTTTAGAATTTTCATGCAAGCTAATTTATGAGACATTCACTATGAGTGTTGGAAAATTAGATGGTCAAGAATTTTTTAAATCTTTATCCATAAAAATAAAGATCTTTAATACTTACGTATGTGTTGTCCGATTTTCAAAAATTTGACCATACGACTCTTATCGATTGTCTATCCAATTAAGAGGTACAATTTTCTACCGAAACAAAATTTTACCAAAATCTTGTACAGAAATAAAATTTTGACGAAATTTTCTATAGAAATGAAATTTTGCAAAAATTTTCTAAGAAATAAAACTTTGCAAAAATTTTCTTAGAAATAAAGTTTTGCAAGAATTTACTATAGGAAAAATTTGCCAAAAATATTCTATAAAAACAAATTTTTACAAGAATGTTCAATAGAAATAAAAGTGTGCAAACATTTTCTATAGAAATAAAATTTTTACAAAGTTTTCTATAGAAATAAAATTGTGACAACATTTCCTTTAGAAATAAAATTTTGACAAATGTTTCTATAGAAATAAAATGTTGACAAAATTTTCTATAGAAATAAAATTTTTGCCAATATTTTCTATAGGATTAAAATTTATAAAAAAAAATTCTAAAATAAGATTTTGACAAAATTATCTATAGAAATAAAATTTTGACAAATTTTTCTTTAGAAATAAAATTTGGACAAAATTTTCTATAGAAATAAAATTTTGACAAAAGTTTCCCTAGAAATAAAATTTTGACAAAATTTTCTACAGAAATAAACTTTTGACAAAATTTTATAAAGTAAAATTTTGACAAAATTATCTATAGTAATAAATTTGTGACAACATTTACTATAGAAATAAAATTTTGAAAAAATTTTCTATAGTAATAAAATTGTAAAAAAAAATTCTATAGAAATAAAATTTTGACAAAATTATCTATAGTAATAAAATTGTGACAAAATTTTCTATAGAAATAAAATTTTGACAAAAGTTTCTAAAAAATAAATTTTTGAAAAAATAATAAAATTTTGGCAAAATTTTTATAGAAATAAAATTTTACAAAAGTTTCTATAAAAATAAATTTTTGAAAAACTTTCTATAGAAATAAATAATAAAATTTTGGCAAAATTTTTTATAGAAATAAAATTTTGACAAAATTTTCTATAGAAATAAAATTTTGTCAAAATTTTATGAAGAAATAAAATGTTGACCAAATTTTCTATAGAAATAAAATTTTGACAATATTTTCTATAGAAATAAAATTTTGACAAAATTTTCTAAAAAAAAATGTTGACAAAATTATCTATAGTAATAAAATAGAAATAAAATTTTGACAAAATTTTTTTAAATAAAATTTTGACAAAATTTCTATAGAAATAAAATTTTGACAAAATTTCTATAGAAATAAAATTTTTACAAATTTTCTATAGAAATAAAATTTTGACAAACTTATCTATAGTAATAAAATTGTGAGAAAATTTTCTATACAAATAAAATTTTGACAAAATTTTCTATAGTAATAAAATTGTAAAAAACAGAAATTGTATAGAAATAAAATTTTGACAAAAGTTTCTACAGAAATAAAATTTTGACAAAATTCTCTATAGAAATAAAATTTTGACAAAATTTTCTATAGAAATAAAATTTTGACAGAATTTGCTAAAGAAATAAAATTTTGACAAAAGTTTCTACAGAAATAAAATTTTGACAAAATTTTCTATAGAAATAAAATTTTGGGAACATTTTCTATAGAAATAAGATTTTGAAAAAATTTTCTAAAATAAAATTTTGACAAAATTATCTATAGAAATAAAATTTTGACAAAATTATCTATAGTAATAAAATTGTGACAAAATTTTCTATAGAAATAAAATTTTGACAAAATTATCTATAGTAATAAAATTGTGACAAAATTTTCTATAGAAATAAAATTTTGAAAAAAATTTCTGTAGAAATAAAATTTTGACAAAATTTCTAAGGAAATAAAATTGTGACAAAATTTCTTTGGAAATAAAATTTTGACAAAAGTTTCTAGTTTAGAAATAAAATTTTGACAAAATTTTCAATGGAAATAAAAGTTTGGCAGCATTTTCTATAGAAATAAAATTTTGACAAAATTCTCTATAGAAATAAATTTTTGACAAAAGTTTCTATAGAAATAAAATTTTGACAAAATTTTCTATAGAAATAAAATTTTGGCAACATTTTCTATAGAAATAAAATTTTGACAAAATTTTCTAGAAATAAAATTTTGACAGAATTTGCTACAGAAATAAAATTTTGACAAAATTATCCATAGTAATAAAATTGTGACAAAATTTTCTATAGAAATAAAATTTTGACAAAAGTTTCTATAGTAATAAAATTTTGACAACATTTTCTATAAAAACACAATATTGACAAAATTTCCTGTAGAAATAAAATTTTGACAAAATTTTCTATAGAAATAAAATTTTGGCAACATTCAATTTTTTTTTTTTTAATTTGGTAGGTTTCTTGAAAAATGTTCTTTAGATTTTGGGGGATTATGTGTGGCACGAGTGGCAACCGTGATACCAATACGGTAGATATAAAATGAAGTGTAGCTCCTAAATGTATGAAATCTATAGCAAAAACTTGCTGTTTCTCTATAAGATAACTATCAAATGCATTCTCTCTTTTTCTGGCTCAAAACGTGTTACGTGGAACGGAGCTAATTTTTGAGTAAAAAATCGTCAAAATGCCGACAAAATTGACAGTCCTTCCCATAAGTCTGAAAACTCACTTTTTATACCCTCCACCATAGGATGAGGGGTCTATTAACTGTGTCCTTCCATTTGTAACATATCGATATATTGCTCTAAGACCCCATAAAGTATATATATTCTGGGTCGTGGTAAAATTATGAGTCGATCTAGCCATGTCCGTCTCTCAGTCCGTCCCTCTGTTGAAATCACGCTAACTTCCGAACGAAAGAAGCTGTCGACTTGAAACTTGGCACAATTAGTTTTTATTGATGTAGGTCGTACGGTATTGCAAATGGGTCATATCGGACAACTTTTACGTATAGCCCCCATATAAACCGACCCCCAGATTTGACTTGCGGAGCCTGTTAGAGAAAGAAATTTCATCCGATTCGGTTGAAATTTGCTACATGGTGTAAATATAAAATCTCTAATAACAATGCAAAAATTGGTCGATATCGGTCCATACTTATATATAGCCCCCACATAAACCGATCCCCAGATTTGATCTCCGCAGCCTCTTGGAGAAGCAAAATTTATCCGATCCGGTTGAAATTAGGTACGTGGTGTTAGTATATGGTCTCTAATAACCATGCAGAAATTTATCAAATCAGTCCATAATTATATATAGTCCCCGTAAAAACCGATACCCTGATTTTACCTCCTTGGAACAAAATTCATCCAATTGGATTGAAATTTGGTACATTGTGCTAGTATATAGCTGCTAAGAACCATGCCAAACTTTGTCCTTATCGGTCTATAGTTATATGTACCCCTCAGATAAACCAATCCCCAATCACATAAAAATTGGTCCATATCGGTTCATAATTGTATATAGCCCTCATATTTCAATTCTGGCTCTCTAATTACAGCGCAAAAGTTCATATCGGTTCTTCTCTACATATACCTAATATATACCACGTATGGACTAATTAACAATTTAGAAGACAATGTTAAGTAGTTTTAAGATATCTTGCCATCGATAAGTATTACCACAACCCTAGTAATTCGATTATGGATGACAGTCTTTGATAGAAATTTCTACGCAATCCAACAAAAAAAATGGAAGTTGTTCCACAAGCATTTCTTTTAAAGCGAATCGCGGAATCCTTCATCAATTTTTTTCCACTTGCGATGCAGTCCTTTTGGACAAGTCCACAAACTTTTTTTTAAGCGCATCCCGGAATCTCTTATAGATTTTTCCACTTCCGATGCAGTCTTCTGTAAAAGTTCTAGAAAGTACGGAATTAGGCCGTTGTAAGTGAAAATGTATGTTTTGGACAATAAAATTTCGCAAAAAGAATAGAAAATCAATAATAAAAAAGTACAAAATAAAATAAAAAAAATCATCCACGCTGGGATTTGAGCCTGTGACATTTGACTTTTTCACTTCCATGGAAGTTCTTTTGAGCACATTGCAATAATTTTTATTTTTGATTGATTTTTAATGGAAAAAATTAATTTGTAGAAAAATATATGCCGGAAAAAAACAAAGCAAAAACAATGTATAATATAAAAAAAAAAATAATTTTTTAGAAAAATATTTAATAAAAAAATGCCGCTGGTAAGATAAAATAAAAAAAAATCATCCACGTTGTTATTTGAGCCTGTGCCATTTGACTTTTTCACTTCCATGAAAGTTCTTTTGAGCACATTACAATAATTTTTATTTTTGGTTGATTTTTAATGGAAAAAAATTAATTTGTAGAAAAATATATGCCGGAAAAAAAACAAAGCAAAAACAATGTATAATATAAAAAAAATATTTTTTAGAGGAATATTTAATAAAAAAATGCCGCTGGTAAGATTTGAACCAGCGTTCTTAATATTTTCATTCATAATATCTCAGAACATTAATTCATAATATTCAGAACATCTCAAGAAGTAGTTAGAATGTCATACCGTATCACAAACATTAGAATAAACTTTTTGATGTATCGTGTTCAATGGCGCTTGTCAACGGACTCAGGTTCAACCCCCGGTGGAAGCGAAAAAGTTTTTCAATTTGTTAAAATTAGATAATAAGAAAATAAAATAATTGAAATTGGAAAAATATTTTTTTGTTTGTTTTTTTTTTTAGTTTTTTAAATTTCTTCAAAGGCACAACTTCTAAAGCAATGCAAAGGATCCAAAAATGGAGTACTTCTATTCTATGACAAGCCCATGTAAAATTCATTGGAGATGATCCAAGTAGTGCAAACTCGGATCACAAATTGGGGATCCAAACTAGTTTTTTGGAAGCTCTTTTTCTGCTGGGGTACATAAGATTAGGCCTGGCCGAACTTTCGGCCGTATAAACTTGTTAATATTTATTTCTAATTTGCATAAATATGACGGGCACGATATGAACTAAAGCAAAAGAAAATTTTTGTACGATTCCCAAAAAAAAAAAACAAGTAAGGAAAGTCTAAAGTCGAGCGGGGCCGACTATATTATACCCTGCACCACTTTGTAGATCTAAATTTTCGATACCATATCACATCCTATATATAAAGGTTTGTCCCAAATACATACATTTAAATATCACTCGATTTGGACAGAATTTGATAGACTTTTACAAAACCTATAGACTCAAAATTTAAGTTGGCTAATGCACTAGGGTGGAACACAATTTTAGTAAAAAATATGGGAAACATTTAAATCTGAAGCAATTTTAAGGAAACTTCGCAAAAGTTTATTTATGATTTATCGCTCGATATATATGTATTTGAAGTTTAGGAAAATTAGAGTCATTTTTACAACTTTTCGACTAAGCAGTGACGATTTGACAAGGAAAATGTTGGTATTTTGACCATTTTTGTCGAAATCAGAAAAACATATATATGGGAGCTATATCTAAATCTGAACCGATTTCAATCAAATTTGGCACACATGACTATAATACTAATTGTACTCCTAGTGCAAAATTTCAACCAAATTGGGCCAAAATTCTGGCTTCTGGGGCCATATAAGTCCATATCGGGCGAAAAATATATATGGAAGCTATATCTAAATCTGAACCGATTTCAATCAAATTTGGCACGCATAGCTACAATGCTAAATCTACTCCCTGTGCAAAATTTCAACCAAATTGGGCCAAAGCTCTGGTTTTTAGGACCATATTAGTCCATATCGGGCGAAAGATATATATGGGAGCTATATCTAAATCTGAACCGATTTCAATCAAATTTTGCACACTTGACTATACTACTAATTATACTCCTAGTGCAAAATTTCAACCAAATTCGGCCAAAAATCTGGCTTCTGGGGCCATATAAGTCCATATCGGGCGAAAGATATATATGGGAGCTATATCTAAATCTGAACCGATTTGGCTGATATTTTGCAAGATTTGCGAGATTCATAAAATATTTGGATGTACGGTATTTCAAGAAAATCGGTTGATAAACACGCTAACTATGATCACATCGGGGATAAATATATATGGCAGCTATATCTAAATCTGAACCGATTTTTTCCAAAACCAATAGCGATTGTCTCTGTCCCAAGAAACGGCCATCTGCCAAATTTGAGGACGATCGGACTTAAATTGCGAGCTGTACTTTGTGCACAAAATTACATATACAGACAGACGGACGGACGGACAGACAGACAGACAGACGGACGGACATCGCTAAATCGACTCAGAATTTAATTCTAAGTCGATCGGTATACTAAAAGATGGGTCTATGACCACTATTTCTTGGCGTTACATACAAATGCACAAACTTTTTATACCCTGTACCACAGTAGTGGTGAAGGGTATAATAATAATAAATTAACTACTATATGGTTAAAATGGTCACGATTTGGCGCCGATGATTTTCTTCTTTACTTTTCGTTCATTTTTTCTTCTATGAGGGGGTGTGAATCCCAGTTGAAAGCAGTTTACCTTTTCTTTTCGGTGTGACTTTTAAATCTATTTTTCTTTCAGTTTCGATTTTAATTTCGCACCTAATTCAATGGAAATTTTGCTTTCCAATATTGAAATACGAAAAGTATAGCCTACATAACTTCAGTGAATCATATATTCCTATTTGGTATAGACTCCTTCATATGATGCCAGCCATCATCGTCAGCATCATCGCTAGTATACTCCATTAGTATCTGGTGTATATTTGAATACGTCTGACTGGATATAACTCATAAGTCATAACCTCCTTTGGCTTCAGATGAGATATGCATAAGACATCCTGCCGAGAGTTAATAATTAAACTTTAGATTGTATTATGAATACGTACTCCTTGGTTTTACTCATATGTACACTGATATGGACTCTTTTTGGAGTCTGACGTATAGACATCGTAAATAAAAATTTCATATTAACGTTGCTGCTATTGTCATCTCATATAGCTTTGTATTCCCTTCTTGAAATGTCTTTATTTATGGGTAGTAATTTCGTACGAATTCAAAAGTAAAGAGTTATGAATGAATATTTTATTGGAAAATTCACGCAAGATTAAAAAGTTTAAAATATTTTTTTTTTATTATGTCAGTGAGCAGGGAAACAAAAATCATTGACAAGGTAACAAACGTTCATTATACGATTACAAAGTTATTAAAGTCATTGTAAAATTTATTTAACGTTTTTATATTAATTGGCAATAGTTGGATTTTTAGTTCTTTTTGTATTAAAAGTTTCATTTTACGTAAAAAAATTATCGAAATTTTTAGTTTAAAAATTTTTCAATTAAAAATATTGACACGATGGTGAAAAATTTTGGAAAGTCCGCAAAATTTAAAAGTTCCGACCTTAAAAAGTCGAAAGTCAAGTTTCGAACAATTTTAAAACGCCGACTTGTTCACGTTTCTAAACAAAAAATTTAAAAATGTTTAATATAAAAAAATAAATCGAGTATTTGGTTATCATTACAATCCCACATATGAAAACACATACGAATCGCAAAACTTCAATACTCACAAAAACCAAAATATACAGCCGTAAGCTCGACCGGGGTGAAACCTAAATACCCACCGCCATGAATCAAATATTATAGTTTTTTCTGAAAACCCCTTGACGTAGCAAAAATTGCTGTTTCTATAAGAACATGGACCGATGCACAGCTAATTCGACATTTGACTACTGTAAGTTAATTAGTTTGTGAGATAGAGCGTCTTTTGTGAAGCAACTTTTGTTATTGTGAAAAAAAATGGAAAAAAAGGAATTTCGCGTTTTGATGAAATACTGTTTTCGGAGGGGGAAAAATACGGTGGAAGCAAAAACTTGGCTTGATAATGAGTTTCCGGACTCTGCCCCAGGGAAATCAACAATAATTGATTGGTATGCAAAATTCAAGCGTGGTGAAATGAGCACGTAGGACGGTGAACGCAGTGGACGCCCGAAAGAGATGGTTGCCGGCGAAAACATCAAAAAAATCCACAAAATGATTTTGAATGACCGTAAAATGAAGTTGATCGAGATAGCAGAGGCCTTAAAGATATCAAAGGAACGTGTTGGTCATATCATTCATCAATATTTGGATATGCGGAAGCTCTGTGCAAAATGGGCGCGGCGCGAGCTCACATTTGACCAAAAAAAAAAAACAACGTGTTGATGATTCTGAGCGGTGTTTGCAGCTGTTAACTCGTAATACACCCGAGTTTTTCCATCGACATGTGACAATGGATGAAACATGGCTCCATCACTACACTTCTGAGTCCAATCGACAGTCGACTGAGTGAACAGGGACCGATGAACCGTCTCCAAAGCGTGGAAAGACTCAAAAGTCCGCTGGAAAAGTAATGACCTCTGTTTTTTGGGATGCGCATGGAATAATTTTTATCGATTATATTGTGAAGGGAAAAACCATCAACATTGACTATTATATGGCGTTATTGGAGCGTTTGAAGGTCGAAATCGCGGCAAAACGGCCCCATATGAAGAAGAAAAAAGTGTTGTTTCCAGGGCTGTGGAGCCGGAGTCGGAGTCTGAAGATTTTGCTGGAGTCCGGCTAAAGCAAATTTTTTAAAACACTTCACATTTTGTAACTAAGCAAGTTTTTATGCAAATTAGTTTCCATTGCGTTATTCATTCTATCAATTTACAGTATGATTGTAAATGAAAATCAACTTCCAATTACGGCTATCTTTTTATGATCCCTAGAATGTTAGACTTGCAGATGGGCTGAATCGATCCATTTTAATGCCCATATCAATTTATTTGACATATTTCGAACAATCGAAATTATATATTTTTTTAATTTTATTTTACGGCCATATACATATGTGGAATATTGGCAGAAAATTTTTTCAAAGTTGTTTTTTATAGAAAATTTTGTCAAAATTTTATTTCTATAATAAGTTTTGTCAAAATTTTATTTCTATAGCAAATTTTGTCAAAATTGTATTTCTATAAAAAATTTATTCAAAATTTTATTACTATAGAATTATTTTTTTCTATAGAAAATTTAGTCAACATTTTATTTCTATAGAAAACTTTGTCAAAATTTTGTTTCTATAGAATATTTTGCAAAACTTTATTTCTATAGAAAATTTTGCAAAATTTTGTTTGTTACACAAAATTTATTTCAAAATTTTATTTCTATAGATAATTTTATTTCTATAAAAATTTAAGTCAAAATTTTATTTCTATAGAAAATTTTGCCAAAATTTTATAGTAATAGATTTTTTATTAGAAAATTTGGTCAAAATTTAATTTCTATAGAAAATTTTGTCAAAATTTTATTTCTATAGAAAATTTAGTCAAAATTTTGTTTCTGTAGAATATTTTGCAGAATTTTATTTACTACACAAAAATTTTTCTAAAATTGTATTTTTATTGATAATTTTTTCAAAATTTTATTTCTATAAGAAAAAATTGTCATAATTTATTTCTATAGCAAAATTTCTCAATTTTTTTTTCTTGCTGATGCTCACTGATACTCACTGCTATAAAAAAAGTATTTTATTACTATACAAATATTTTTTTCTATATAAAATTTAGTCAAAATTTTACTTCTATAGAAAATTTAGTCAACATTTTGTTTCTATAGAATATTTTGCAAAATTTTATTTCTTTAGAAAATTTTGCACAATTTTGTTTGCTACACAATTTTTATACCCTGGGCCACACTGTGGAACAGGGTATTATAAGTTAGTGCATATGTTTGTAATACCCAGAAGGAGACGAGATAGACACATGGTGTCTTTGGCAATAATGCTCGGGGTGGTTCCCTGAGTCGATATAACCATGTCCGTCTGTCCGTCCGTCCGTCCGTCCGTCCGTCTGTCTGTGAACACATGTTCCTGTTTTGGGTCAGAATAGAACCCTATTGATTTTGGAAGAAATCGGTTCAGATTTAGATATAGCTCCCATATATATCTTTCGCCCGATATGCACTTATATGCATTCAGAAGCCAGAGTTTAGGCCCAATTTGGTTGAAATTTTGCACATGAAGTACGATTAGTAGTGTAGTCAAGTGTGATAAATTTTATTGAAATCGGTTCAGATTTAGATATAGCTCCCATATATATCTTTCGCCTGATATTGACGAATATGGTCCTAGAAGCCAGAGTTTTGGCCCAATTTGGTTGAAATTTTGCACTAGAAGTACAATTAGTAGTGTAGTCATGTGTGCCAAATTTGGTTGAAATCGGTTCAGATTTAGATATAGCTCCCATATATATATTTCGCCCGGTATGGACTAATATGGTCCTAGAAACCAGAGGTTTGGCCCAATTTGATTAAAATTTTGCACTAGGAGTACAACTAGTAGTGTAGTCAAGTGTGCCAAATTTGATTGAAATCGGTTCAGATTTAGATATAGCTCCCATATATAGCTTTCGCCCGATTTACACTCATATGACCACAGAGGCCAATTTTTTACTGCGATTTAGTTGAAAATTTGCACAGATAGTAGAATTAGCATTGTTGCTACACGTGCCAAATTTGGTTGAAATCGGTTCAGATTTAGGTATAGCTCCCATATATATGTTTTTCTGATTTCGACAAAAATGGTCAAAATACGAACATGTCCCTTTTAAAATCGCCTCTGCTTAGTCCAAAAGTTGTAAAAATTACTCTAATTTTCCTCTACTTCTAATACATATATATCGAGCGATAAATCATAAATAAAAGTTTGTGAAGTTTCCTTAAAATTGCTTCATATTTAAATCTTTCCTATATTTTTTACTATCATTGTATTTCACCCTAGTGCATTAGCCGACTTAAATTTTGAGTCTATAGAATTTGTAGAAGTCTATCAAATTCTGTCCAGATCGAGTGATATTTACATGTATGTATTTGGGACAAACCTTTATATATAGCCCCCAACACATTTGACGGATGTGATATGGTATCGAAAATTTAGATCTACAAAGTGGTGCAGGGTATAATATAGTCGGCCCCGCCCGACTTTAGACTTTCCTTACTTGTTTTTAATTGTATTTCTATTGATCATTTTTTCAAACTTTTATTTCTATAAAATATTTTGCCAAATTTTATTTCTATAAAAATTTTATTCAAAATTTTATTTCTATATATTTGGTCAAAATTTGATTTCTATAGAAAATTTTGCCAAAATTTTATTTCTATAGAAAATTTGGTTCAAATTGTATTTACTAGACAAAAATTTTTCCAAAATTGTATGCTCACTGGTACTCACTGCTAAGTCGAAAACTTGTAGAAATTACTCAAATTTTTCAATGAATGAATCATAAATGCATTTTTGCGAAATGGTCTGATTTGAGATTTTATCAAAATGTAGATCTAAATACAAAGTTGTGCACAGTATATTATAATCGTCCCGTCCGACCTTAGACTTTCCTTGCATTTTTATTTTTTGTTAAAATTGTGTTACGTCCCATAACGTTAGATTTAAATTTTAAGTACATAGATTTTATAGAAGTATATACAATTTTGTCTAAATCGATTCAGATTCAAATTCATGCATATGGGAATATAAACCTTTATATAGCCCGCAACAAATTTAAAGGATTTGAGATAGTATCAATAATTTTGGTCCACAAATACATATACTGTTGGTATCTTCTCATATTATGATGGGTTTTTATATCATTATTTTCTTTATTAAACATTGCCCTAAATTTGAAATATAGAGTTCAATTGGCATCTAATGTGAAATTAAGACCTTTTTTGCACACATAACAAATAAATACGATACTTTATATCGATCCACTTACGGAACCCCCACAATAGATCCAAAAATTAGTGGTATTAAAATGAGATTTAGTTATATTACCCGGAGTCGACTCCGGAGTCGGAGTCGAGCTGACGAAAAATGCTGAAGTCGTAGTCGTCGAGCAAAATTGGCTCGACTCCACAGCCCTGGTTGTTCCACCAAGACAACGCACCGTGCCACAAGTCATTGAGAACGATGGCAAAAATTCATGAATTAGGCTTCGAATTGCTTCCCCACCCACCGTATTCACCAGATCTGGCCCCCAGACCTCAAAAAGATGCTCGGGAAAAAATTTGGCTGCAATGAAGAGGTGATCGCCGAAATTGAGGCAAAACCGAAGGAGTTCTACCAAAATGGTATCAAAAAATTGGAAGGTCGTTATAATCGTGGTATCGCTCTTAGGTTAGATTAGGTTATATGGCAGCCCGATGTATCAGGCTCACTTAGACTATTCAGTCTATTGTGATACCACAGTGGTGAACTTCTCTCTTATCACTGAGTGCTGCCCGATTCCATGTTAAGCTCAATGACAAGGGACCTCCTTTCTATAGCCGAGTCCGAACGGCGTTCCACATTCCAGTATCGCTCTGATGGGAACTATGTTGAATAATAAAAACGAATTTTGACAAAAAAAAGTGTTTTTCTTTGTTAGACCGCGGACTTATCAGCCAACCTGTTACTGAAGGTCATTCCATGGTGGTAGGTACAACAAGCATATATATGGCCGTAAGTTCCGCCAGGTCGAATCTTAAGTACCCTCCACCATGGCTTACTATATTCAACTATGAACCGATATGCACCAATTTTTGCCTTATTAGTACCAAATTTAAGCAGGATCATGCTTGTTGGAGGCCATATAAAATCACTACGGCTCCTCGAAGAAGCTGCGAAAACCAAATCTGGGGATTGGTTTATACGGGGGCTACATGCAATTATGAGCCGATATGGACCAATTTGTGCATGTTTATTCGAGACCATATACAAACACAATGTACCGAGTTTCAACCGAATCGGAAAATCTGGACCGATATGTACCAATTTCTGCATGGTTATGGACCGCAGCGTTGCAAATTTAGCTTTTTTCCCGCTAGATTTGGCTTTTTTTGAAGACGTTTAGCGGGAAAAAAATGCATTTAGCTTTTAGCTTTTTTTCTGGCTTTTTTTCATGACTCTTTTAGCTATTTTTGGCTTTTTTTATTTTCGACATGTTTCTATTGAAATATGGATAAATCGGCGTTTTTATCTAAGCCGTGCTGCACGTATAAGGGTTTCCACATATTTCAAAGCTCAGTTGAAACATTAATAATGAGTCCAGCCATTATGCGGGCATTTTTGTAGCAAATACAACAAGGTGTATTTGCTACAAAGTTTTTTCATTATATACATAAAAGTTATCGTAAACTTTAAATCTACTATTACCATACAAATTTGTTAGATAAACTTCAGTAAATTATTGGGAATATTATCATTTGACTCGTTTATCCTTTTTATGTTATTATAATATTCTAAAGTTATTACGATATTACTAAATTAAAATAGTAGATGTGAATAGCTTTGTGCACTGAAAAAATATTGTCGTCTCCTTAAAATACGAACGCGAATTTTGGTTATGATAGCATTTGTGAATTTCTTTTATATAAACTGTTTTCCTTGTCCAAAAGACGATAAAGTCGTTTTGTCCTTATAATTAAGTGATTTAACTTAAAATGGGTATGTTTTCATGAAAGAAGGAAGAATTGAATTGAAAGAATGAAATAGTCTTTAAATGTGAGGAGTTTTTGCATCTTAACCACAAACCAAAATAGCGTTCAAAAATAGAAGATGTTTTTCAACACTTTATTTTAAAAACGTATATATACAATAATTTCTACTTGAAGTCGAGTCTGAATTTGGAAATTTAAGTTGGCGTTAGCACGTTTTTAAAGCACTTTGATAGCTCATGAAGAAAAGGAAAATGTTTTTACTGGGAAATGTAAGCTATAGGTATTTTCTACAATTTAAATAAAAGTAATGTATTTCGAATTTTTCACAATTTCAAATCCAAACTAAAATTTTATTTAAAAAAATGACAAATCATTTTTTTACCAAATCCAAAGCATGCTTAGATCATTTAATATTTTAAAACAACAAGTAAATAAAATATAGGTGTTGGGAAGGTAGCTCCCACAAAACGAAGGACTTCCAGTAAAAAATTTGTGATAGTAATCCAAATGTATCGAATACGCAAACAGAGCTAATGCCTTAGATATTGTTACAGTCTCACAGAAGTGGAATTAAAATGAAAATAATATGCATTATAATTGACATAACACCTTTAAGTTTTTTAAATTTCAATCAAAAATGTGACTTTTGATACAAAAAAATTAGCTTTTTTCTAGCTATTTTTTAGCATTTTTTAGCTTTTTAGCTATTTTTTTTTTTTGGGCAAATCTAGCGGTTTTTGGTGAAACAATTCTGACAACGCTGATGACCGATATGTACCAATTTCTGCATGGTTGTAAGTGGTCATATTGTGTTAGCATATGGCCACTTACAACCATGCCAAAATTGGATCTGATCGGATGAAATTTGCTGGTCAAAGAGGCTCTGAAGCCAAATCTGGCGTTCGGTTTATGTGGGAGCTATATATAATTATGGACCGAAATGGACCAATTTTTGCAAGGTTGTTAGAGGCCATATTCTAACACAACAAACAAAATTTGAACCCAATGGGGTAAAATCTGCAAAGACATAAAGACATAAAAGCGTCTATTTTAATTCACAAATAAATAAATTTCTTTTCGCTAGTTTTTTTTTGCTATTTGTATACCCACCACCATAAAATGGTGATGGGGGTATAATAAGATTGTCATTCCGTTTGTAACATATCGAAATATCTATTTCCGACTATATAAAGTATATATATTATTGATAAGGGAGAAATTCTAAGACGATATATGCAAGTCCGTCTGTCTGCTTGTTGTATTCACGCCTTCAATAATGGCGCTGTCGTCCCGAAATTTGCACAGATTCGTTTTTTGTTTGCATGCAGGTCAAGTCCGAAGATGGACTATATCGGTCCAAGTTTTGATATAGTCCCCATATAAACCGACCTCCCGATTTGGGGTCTTGGGCTTACAAAAACCGTAGTTTTTATCCAATTTGCCTGAAAATGTAAATCTAGAGGTATTTTAGGACCATCAAAAGGTGGGTCGTATCAGTCCATGTTTTGGTATAGCCACATACAGAGCGATCTCCCGATTTTACTTCTTGGGCGTCTAGAAACTATATTTTCTATCCGATTTCCCTGAAATTGGAAATTTAGAGGTACTTTAGAACCATAAAGAGGTTGTGGAAATATATATATATATATATATATATATATATATATATATATATATATATATATATATATATATATATATATATATATATATATATATATATATATATATATATATATATATATATATATATATATATATATATATATATATATATATATATATATATATATATATATATATATATATATATATATATATATATATATATATATATATATATATATATATATATATATATATATATATATATATATATATATATATATATATATATATATATATATATATATATATATATATATATATATATATATATATATATATATATATATATATATATATATATATATATATATATATATATATATATAAACCGTATATAAACCGATCTCAAGATTTTATTTCTTTGGCTTCTAGAAACTGTTTTTACTATCCGAAATGTCTGAAATTTTAAATCTAGGAGTATTTTATGACCACAAATAGGTGTGCCGAAATTGGTGTATCGGTCCATGTTTTGGTATAGCCCCCATATAGGGCGACCTCCAGATTTTAATTTTTGGGGGTCTAGAAACTATATTTTCTATCCGGTTTACTTCTAATTGAAAATCTAGAGGTATTTTAGGAACATCAAAAGGTGCACACAAAAAAAATTTCTGATTCAATCACGAAATTAATTGATCCAATTAATTTTTTAATTGAAATGTCTTCAATCACGAAAATGATAGTATCAATCACAGTTTTAATTGGTCATAGAAAAAATTCTTGATTAAAATATTAATTGATTTCATCAGGAAATTTCAATTAATTTTTTAATTGATTCAATTAAAAATTTAATTGATGTTGATAGCCAAACTCAACTAATTTTTTAATTAAGAAATGTAACTATTTTCAATTATTTTCTGAATTGGTTTTTATTTGGATTAACAATTGATTGTTTGAAATACATTTTTAATTAAAAATTAAAAAATATTCATCACTTTCTTTAACTGACTTAGTCTTCCGAATTTGATTAAAAAGTTAATTGTATCAATTAATGTTTTAATTAAAAATTTTTAAATTTTCAATCATCGACTTAATTGACTTAATATTTCTATCTTGATTAAAAAGTTAATTGTATCAATTAATTTATTAATTGAAATTTTTTTCAACTTCAATTAACTTTTTAATTGGAAATATTTTGGTGATATTTTTTTCTGTGTGTGCAGAAAATGGTGCCTATCGGTCCACGTTTTGGTATAGACCCCATATATTTAGACCGATCTCCCGACTTTATTTCTTGGGCTTCTAGAATTCGAAGTTTATACCCAATTTGTCTGAAATTTGAATTCTAGATGTATTTGAGGACCATTAAGAGGTGTGCCGAAATTGGAGTGTATCGGCCCATGTTTTGGTATAGGCCCCATATAGATCTACTTATTTTACTTCTTGGGCGTCTAGAAACTATATTTTCTATCCGATTTGCTTGAAATTGACAATCTAGGGGTATTATAAGATCACAAATAGGTGTGTCGCAAATATGGTGTATCGGTCCATGTTTTGGTGTAGCCCCCATATAGACCGATCTCCCGACTTTACTTCTTGGGTTTCTAGAAGCCATAGTTTTTATTCAATTTGCCTGAAAATTTAAATATACTGCTATTTTAGACCCTCTAAAATCTGTATCGCACTTATTTTTACCGGTCCATTTGGTAAGGCATCGATATAGACCGATTTAACTTCTTGAGGGTAACCCAAAGAAAAAATATTTTCCTCCGGAATGAAATTCTAAACAAACGAAATTCCCCTTTCGTACAAAGTATTTTCGTTGAGAGCAAATTAATCGGAATTTTTGATAAAATTTGTGTCAAATCAAAACCTTTCTTGTCTAAAATTTCGTTTCTCAGAAAAGATAACTCTTCTTTTTGTTTGAAACTGAAAGTAAAATTTCCAGATTTTACTCGCCGTAGTCATTTAAATAATGGCGGAAAAATCTACAGATTTAAGATTTCAAATCAAGGCTTTATTTTATCATTTACACGATATGTTTATGATTTCTAATGGCGTTTTCGATTCGCAAAAAATAAATATGTTGCCTTGGTGTTACACTACTTTTTCCCTCATTGCATTTTCGCCCATATGACAGTGTCATTCCAAAGTTATTGCTAATTCATAATATTTTGAGGGATACAGAGTCCAAAATCTCTGACAGTGTCATAGTTCATATTTTGTAATCAACTTCGAGGATGTTGCTATTTTTTCACAATCGAAATCGCCATAAAACTCAAACAAAATTGGTTCTAATAAGTCCAGAATCTGATCTAGTCTTCATAGGTAGAATCGTTAAATTTATCTTAGGGAAACATACTGGTTGAATTGATTTGCTTTGGAGAATATTTGTTATCAAACCCCCTGAAATTTTATATATTATCAAGTAACCCGCTACGACGAAGAGTTTTCAAAATAAACTATTATATTTGATTCATGGTGGTGGGTATTTAAGATTCGGCCCCGCCGAACTTACTGCTGTATATTCTTGTTTTTATTTAACTATTTTTGCTGATATCAATGCAGGCTGGTTCAATGCCCAAATCATTTAAACTATATATTATTAGATTTCATTTAGCTATTTTTCTGGCTATTTTATTTTTTAATGTAGCGATTTTCTACTAGATTTCCTTCCCAACACTTGGCAACACTGTTCTCAGACCCTCTAGTTTGTTCTCTCTAAGATTTTGACACTCTCAATGTCTGTTTTATGTTCACTCTCAATACAGCGATGTGCTAAAGCTGTTTAGTCTATTTTTGAAACTTTTTTATTAATTTATTATTTATTCCCTTCACCACTACTGTGGTACAGGGTATAATAAGTTTGTGCATTTGTATGTAACGCCAAGAAGGAGTAATCATAGACCAACCTTTTAGTATACGGATCGGCTTAGAATTAAATTCTGAGTCGATTTAGCGATGTCCGTCTGTCTGTCTGTCTGTCTGTCTGTCTGTCTGTCTGTCTGCCTGTTGATGTATTTTTGTGTGCAAAGTACAGCTCGCAGTTTTAGTCCGCTTGTCCTAAAATTTGGTATAGGGTCCTGTTTCGGCTCAAAGACGATCCCTATTGATTTTGGAAAAAATCGGTGCAGATTTAGATATAGCTGCCATATATATTTTTCGCCGATCTGGTCATAATTGGCGTGTATATCAACCGATCTTCCTCAAATTCCGTACATCCGAATATTTTATGGGTCTCGAAAAACTTGCAAAATACCAGCCAAATCGGTTCAGATTTAGATATAGCTCTCATATATAGCTTTCGCCCGATTTACACTCATTTGCCCAAAGAGGCCAATTTTTAACTCCGATTTGGTTGAAATTTTGCACAGGGAGTAGAATTAGCATTGTAACTATGCGTGCCAAATTTAGTTGAAATCGGTTCAGATTTGGATACAGATTTGGATATATCTCCCATATATAGCTTTCGCCCGATTTACACTCATATGACCACAGAGGCCAATTTTTAACTCCGATTTAGTTGAAATTTTGCACAGGGAGTGGAATTAGCATTGAAACTATGCGTGCCAAATTTGGTTGAAATCGGTTCAGATTTAGATATAGCTCCCATATATATGTTTTTCTGATTTCGACAAAAATGGTCAAAATACCAACAATTTCCTTGTAAAATCGCCACTGCTTAGTCGCAAAGTTGTAAAAATGACTCTAATTTTCCTAAACTTCTAATGCATATATATCGAGCGATAAATCATAAATAAACTTTTGCAAAGTTTCCTTAAAATTGCTTCAGATTTAAATGTTTCCCATATTTATACCCTTCACCACTACTTTGGTACAGGGTATAATAAGTTTGTGCATTTGTATGTAACGCCAAGAAGGAAATGTCTGAGACCCATCGTTTAGTATACCGATCGTCTTAGAATTAAATTCTGAGTCGATTTAGCGATGTCCGTCTGTCTGTCTGTCTGTCTGTCTGTCTGTCCGTCTGTCTGTCTGTCTGTCTGTTGATGTATTTTTGTGTGCAAAGTACAGCTCGCAGTTTTAGTCCGATTGTCCTAAAATTTGGTATAGGGTCCTGTTTCGGCTCAAAGACGATCCCTATTGATTTTGGAAAAAATCGGTTCAGATTTAGATATAGCTGCCATATATATTTTTCACCGATTTGGTCATAATTGGCGTGTATATCAACCGATCTTCCTCAAATTCCGTACATCCCAATATTTTATGAGTCTCGAAAAACTTGCAAAATATCATCCAAATCGGTTCAGATTTAGATATACCTCCCATATATAGCTTTCGCCCGATTTACACTCCTTTGTCCACAGAGGCCAATTTTTTGCTCCGATTTAGTTGAAATTTTGCACAGGGAGTACAATTAGCATTGTAACTATGCGTGCCAAATTTGGTTGAAATCGGTTCAGATTTAGATATAGCTCCCATATATATGTTTTTCTGATTTCGACAAAAATGGTCAAAATACCAACATTTTCCTTGTAAAATCGCCACTGCTTAGTCGAAAAGTTGTAAAAATGAATCTAATTTTCCTAAACTTCTAATACATATATATCGAGCGATAAATCATAAATAAACTTTTGCGAAGTTTCCTTAAGATTGCTTCAGATTTAAATGTTTCCCATATTTTTTTTACTAACATTGTGTTCCACCCTAGTCTATTAGCCGACTTAAATTTTGAGTCTATAGATTTTGTAAAAGTCTATCAAATTCTGTCCAAATCGAGTGATATTTAAATGTATGTATTTGGGACAAACCTTTATATATAGCACACAACACATTTGACAGATGTGATATGGTATCGAAAATTTAGATCTATAAAGTGGTGCAGGGTATAATATAGTCGGCCCCGCCCGACTTTAGACTTTCCTTACTTGTTTTTTACTAACATTGTGTTCCACCCTAGTGCATTAGCCGACTTAAATTTTGAGTCTATAGATTTTGTAGAAGTCTATCAAATTCTTCCAGATCGAGTGATATTTAAATGTATGTATTTGGGACAAACCTTTATATATAGCCCCAAACACATTTGACGGATGTGATATGGTATCGAAATATGGTATCGAAAATTCTACAAAGTGGTGCAGGGTATAATATAGTCGGCCCCGCCCGACTTTAGACTTTCCTTACTGGTTTTTTATATCAAAACCCTCAATTTATCTTAAAAATAATAAACCTCCTTTCAGTTAAAATTTTTTTATTTAAAGGGATGTTTCCTTTAAGATAGTATAAATAGCATATCCGAAAATTTTGCTTGCATAATCTTTCATATTAGGTATTTTCAATATATACAAGCGCCCTCTCACCCTCTATGACATGGCTGAAAGAAAGCATGTGGTCTCCATGTTTACCCTGCAGTCAAGCTCAATCCGAGATATTTTCTTAAGTGTCCTTTTGCTAGATGGTAGATATGGGCTGTATGACTATCATTCATATAAAGTATTTCATTTAACTTAACCACTCCCCTATGATGTTTAGACAAATGTTAAAATTTTATTTTATTAAATTTCCCATACAACCCCTTTGATTTGTGCATTAACGCCCCCTATATTTGTTTTATTTTTTTTATCGCATCTCATTTTCCATTCATTACTCCCTCTCTGTCTTTTCTTTATGGGACAAATTTCTGAGAAAAATTTACCACATTCGATTTTTTTTCAAGCAAAATCTAATCTAAAAGATATCCACAATTTTTAAAAGGATATAAAACAGGATACCAAAAAGCAAAATTAATATGAAAACTTAAAATTTCTTTAAGGATTACGGTTTTTTGCATATAAATATGTGAACCATAGAATAAAAACTTTGAGGTTTGTTAATGAAAACTAAAAGCTAAGAGAAATGAACAAAAGAATCAACAAGAGAATATAAACTTATACATATACAAACACACACACATACACATACAAGCATAAATATGAGTTTTCATATTCACTCTAGAGGTGTGCACGTGAGTAATAGTTTACTCACGCTCATGCACACTCACAAAGGAAAAATCTTACTCACGCACCCTCACGCACGATATTGTTTGGTAGGACTCACGCACACTCACGAAAAGAAAATTTGTACTCACGCCCGAAAATGTCGTAACTCACGAAAAGTGCCGTGACTCACGAAAAATTTCGTGACTCACGAACAACTTTTTGAGTAATTTACCTTAGCGACGTGTCTGGAAACATGAGCATTATTAAAATCGAGAGGGTTACTACACTCTTCACATCCAAGGTGTTACTAAAATTGTAAATGAATTCATCTCGTAAGCATTTTACGAGGACAGTTCGGAAACTTCTTAGCCTAGCACAAAAAGCGTGCTATAAACAGAAAAAAGTTAAGTGTTTTGGAAACTTCCATCTCTGTTATGAACACATGTTAAATTTTGTTTCGATCTGGCAACTCCTTCATATAGAAACAGGTGTTCAAAAAAGACGCATCCGCAAATTTTTTACAATGGAAAAACTAGAAATGCGTGCTGTCATTAAATATTTACATTAGAGGTGTGCACGTGAGTAATATTTTGCTCACGCACACTCACGACGGAGAAATCTTATTCACGCACACTCACGCACGATATTTTTTGGTAGGACTCACACTCACGCACGTTCACGAAAAGAAAATTTGTACTCACGCACGAAAATCTTTTAAATGTCGTGACTCATGAAAAATATCGTCACTCACGAAAAATACCGTGACTCACGAAAAACCTCGTGACTCACGAATAATTTTATGAGTGATTTACCTTTAGAAATCGAGTGCTTTACAAAACTCTTACCACCTAGGATGTCACTAAAATTATAAATGAATTCAACTCGTAAGAATTTTATGTTCCTCAGCGGGATTATTTTCGTGAACGTGTTTTTCCGAAATTCGTTACTCACGCACACTCACGAAGATATTATTTTCGTGACTCACGCTCACGCACGACATTTTGGTTTGTATATCACGCACACTCACGCCGTTGCCATCAAAATTTTCGTGAGTCACGACAATTTCGTGTCACGTGCACACCTCTAATTCACTCACATATATTTCAAAGATATTTTCTATTCTCAACAATAACTACATACATATGAAGTCAAAAAGGGATAGATTTGATGAGGACTCTTTATATGGTTGAAACAACCTTGTGCACACACACACATACACCGCCACACACATGGACATAGAATTCTTTGTAGACTTGATCCCTTTTTGTTTCCCCTTCCATTATTTGCTTGCACTATGTTAGTGGAGCATAAGACAACGCGCTGAAAATTTCAAGTGATTCCACTCCAATTCAGACCTTTTATCGCTTTAGGTCTACTGCTCTGGATATTCTTAAGTTCAGTGCAGCCTTTTTATGCTTCAAGTCTAGTGGTTTGGTCGTTGGGCTTCCAAAAAAAAACCTTTTTAACGATATATACTCCTCAGAGATTATGTGGTTGTGTGAGAGCGTGTGTAAGTGAACTGCTATGTTGTTCTTGTTATAGTTGCATGTCCTTGTTTTTCATTGCCGCTATGCGTAGATATCTGTCGCTGTATATTGTTCAAGATGACTGTTTTTTGTTTCGTAAGTTTGTAGAACTCGATATTTGTGTATGTGAGATAGAGGTATAAGAATGTGTTCATGGCGGGGACCCATAGCTTTGGGATTTTTCTACATTTTATTCTCAAGCTACTGTGTATATATACAAGTTGCATATGGGGTACTCCATAAGAATAACATTAAGATAAAAAGAAAACAAAGAAAAGAAGAAAATATTAGAGAAATCACTTAAAAAACAAGTGAGTAAAGTAGAAAGTCGCACGGGGCTTATACAGAAAAAAAGTAAACTACATTATGGGAAAAATGAACTATCTCGTGCGAAAATTGAGCTAAATTGTATTCCAATTTTGAGATTCATTAAATTAACGAAAATTTTCCGACATTTTTGGATTTTTAATTACCATTGACGAAATTCATCTTTCTCGAAAAGAAAAAATGAACTAAAAACAAGTATATACGGCCGTAAGTTCGGCCAGGCCGAATCTTATGTACCCTCCACTACGAAAGACTGTCATCCACAATCGAATTAATTGGGTTGTGGTATCTTAAAACTTCTTAACATCATTTTCTAAATTTTGAGTTAGCCCATACGTAAGTCTACAAATAATATGGACTTTTGCATGGTACGTAGAGAGCCAGAATTGAAATATGGGGGTCTCTTATATGGGGGCTATACACAATTATGAACTTGATATGGACCAATTTTTGTGTGATTGGGGATCCATTTATCTGAGGGCTATATATAACTACACCCAGAAAAAAGTGCCTTCGAAACTAAAGGAAAAATTTTTCATCAATATAGTTTATCCATTTTATTTCCATTAAGGTAAATTTTTGTGAGAAATAATAAAATTTACTCGTTTCAGTAAAAAAATCCTAAACTGTAAGCAGTTAGGAATAGTTCATTAACTAGAATAAGGCATGGAATTTTACTCATACTATTTTCTTCGCTGCACGGTTGAAAAAGACTGTTTTTCATATGTTTGGCTATAAACATTATATGTTTGGAACACAAATTTTTAAACACAATATTTTTGAGTGCAAGCATATAATGTTCATAAACTAGCATAACATGTTTGGGACATATATGTTAATATGTTAGAACATATTATGTTTGGGACATAAAATGTTTGTAAATATAATATGCTTGGATGCAAACATATATTAATTTAGAAATAGCCTATAAACATATATGTGTTTAGTAGCTTAGAGCGCTATTTAACAGGGAGCGATATTGAATTAAGTTGGTGGTTGTGCTTGTTATTACAAAATTAACATTTTATTTTTCCTTGGGCAATTGATCAGCTACTTCTTTGATCCTTACAAACTGTGGTCCGCTGTTCGAATCCCCGTCCGGCAAAAGGTAAAATTAAAATAAAAAAAATCATAAAATTGAATAATTTCTTCTACAATGTTTGTATTACAGAAAAAGGTGCTAAGAACTAAAAAATCTCGTGGAAGTGAGAAAGATGTCGGGCAATATACAACTGGGCAGAAACAAAATTTTGAGCATTCAGGTCGAAAACCTATGTTGTTAGCACCTATATTACCTGTTTATTTTCATAATTCATTATGATTGTAAATATATAAATAAATAAATAAAATTTTGAGCACAATATTGTTTGGGAGAATTTTTTTAAGCATATAATATTTTTGGGTGCAAAATGCTTCCAAACATATTATATGTTCACATAATAACATATTGTTTTTTGGAAGACAACATTATTGAATTTGGATGCAAAAATACAAAATGTTTGGAACTTAGACTACCCAAACATATATTGTTTAGACCAATATGCTTTCAAACATATTATATATTGGAAGAGATCAAACATATAAATGTTTGGGCAATACCCAAAAATGTATATGCTTGAAGCAAAATATGTTTGGGAGTATATGTTATAGAAGCGATTTTTTGTGAGCGTGTGGGTATAAGAATTTACTACTGAACAAGAAAATTTTATTCACCGATAACAAAGCATTCGTAAAAATAAACAAAAACCGAACTAAAACCAAGTTTCCTCAAAATTAGTAAAATTTCTTATAAAATGATAATTGCGACTTCCTTTATAATAGAAAGGTTTTCATACACCCTCACAAAAAATCGCTTCTGTAACATATACTCCCAAACATATTTTGCTTCAAGCATATACATTTTTGGGTATTGCCCAAACATTTATATGTTTGATCTCTTCCAATATATAATATGTTTGAAAGCATATTGGTCTAAACAATATATGTTTGGGTAGTCTAAGTTCCAAACATTTTGTATTTTTGCATCCAAATTCAATAATGTTGTCTTCCAAAAAACAATATGCTATTATGTGAACATATAATATCTTTGGAAGCATTTTGCACCCAAAAATATTATATGCTTAAAAAATTCTCCCAAACAATATTGTGCTCAAAATTTTATTTATTTATTTATATATTTACAATCATAATGAATTATGAAAATAAACAGGTAATATAGGTGCTAACAACATAGGTTTTCGACCTGAATGCTCAAAATTTTGTTTCTGCCTAATTGTATATTCCCCCACATCTTTCTCACTTCCACGAGATTTTTTAGTTCTTAGCACCTTTTTCTGTAATACAAACATTGTAGAAGAAATTATTCTATTTTATGATTTTTTTTATTTTAATTTTACCTTTTGCCGAACGGGGATTCGAACAGCGGTCCACACAGTTTGTAAGGATCAAAGAAGTAGCTGATCAATTGCCCAAGGAAAAATAAAATGTTAATTTTGTAATAACAAGCAACAACCACCAACTTAATTCAATATCGCTCCCTGTTAAATAGCGCTCCAAGCTACTAAACACATATATGTTTATAGGCTATTTCTAAATTAATATATGTTTGCATCCAAGCATATTATATTTACAAACATTTATGTCCCAAACATAATATGTTCTAACATATTAACATATATGTCCCAAACATGTTATGCTAGTTTATGAACATTATATGCTTGCACTCAAAAATATTGTGTTTAAAAATTTGTGTTCCAAACATATAATGTTTATAGCCAAACATATGAAAAACAGTCTTTTTCATCCGTGTACATACGAACAACACTTGGCATAGAAAAATATTTTAGTTCATTCGTACTAAGAAGTATGCAATCCTTTCAAAACTTAAGGAAACACACTTGTTAGAATATAGGAAATTTTCCTATATTTCTATTGTATACCTGTAATCGATACCTGTCATCGCAATCGATGTGTTTGCGCGTGGGTTGTTTTTTTAGTTGGAATCGCGTTGTTGTGGAAAGATTGTTAAAAAATAATATGGTAAAATAATATAATAAATAACAAATAAAATATATAAAGTATTTATTATTTTAAATTAGTGAGAAAAATTTTCGTTTTTTGAAAATAAATCTATCAATGTTCGTGATGGCATATAAAGAAAGAAAACACCAGCAGAATAACAACCCTTTCATTTGTCTTCATTTTGGAATCTTCAATTATCAGGTAATATTCAGTGACGCTAACCTTTTGTAACAAAAATGGTTTATGATTTTTTATATTTGTAGGTATTGAAATTGTAAAAGGAGGACAAAATCGTTAGGCAGCAACTTATTAAAAGTGAAAAGTACAAGAAGAAGAAAAAGTGCGTTTTACAGTTGATAATATCACATGGAAATTGGAAACAGCGGAATAATAAACTAATATATTGATTCTTAATAAATATATTCAATATATTAATAAAACATGTCTTTTATTGAAGATAAAATTGCTTATATAAATAGATAAAATTGTATTTAAAAACGAAGGTAAGCAGTTCTAATTATGAAGTAAAAGTTTTACCACAAATGTGTAAGATTTGTCCATGTGAATGAAAAGATTTCAATAAAATCATTCCATATATGAATTCAAATCAGTTAATTTTTTTCATTCTGTAGTATAGTGGTACATAAATATAGGAAAATGTTAACTAATATATGTAATGCATTATACCTAATAATACGTAATAATCGTTCAAACAAATAAAAATGTCTTTGGCGCTATACGAAGTTCAACTTTCTTCACAATGAGTTCATTTTAACTTAAAGAAGGGGTCACTTTTTTCTGGGTGTATTGACCGATATGGACATGGTTGTTAACGGCCATATACTAGCACAATGTACCAAATTTCAACTGACCCGGATGAAATTTGTTCCTCCAAGTGCCTCCAAAACCAAATCTCGGGATCGCTTTAGTAGTAGTAGTAGTAGTAGTATTCTTTATTTCAACATTCAACATTTCATAAAATCTTTTTGTAACAAAATATTTTGTACAATATATGTATTTAATGTTTAAATATAAGAATAAAAAAATTAATGTGACGTTGACCTTAGGTCGTCAGTCTTTAAATTAATTATGGAATGCTTAGATTTTGTTTTTTTTTTTTTTCATAGGTTAAATTCAGCTAATAGTTGTGCTCTGTATTCTATACAAATTTTAATGAACATTGCTAGTTTCTTCCAGTTTACGACTAATCCATTTAGAATGTTAATAAGAAAGTTTTCTTGAAATATGATAGTTTGAAAAAACATTTGCCTGAATTTTCTTAATGCGGGACATCGGCATAGAAAATGCTGTATATTTTCAGTTTCATTCATATTGCACATGGAGCAATTTGTATTGATACCAACTCGGAATGTTCTACCGTTTAGCTCAATTGTATCAGTCCTCGCCTTAAATATCCACATTTTCTCGCTTTGAGTTAAATTATCTGTAAGATACGTATATCCAATGCTGGGGTTTAAATTTTTGTAAAATCTTTCAGATTGTGTAGCCTTTTCCATTGCAGTTGTGATGTGTCTTGTGTTAAGGGAATGTAAAAGGAGATTGATACTCTCGTTCCATTCTGAAACTGTGGAATGTGTACTCATTTGTATTAAATTGTTTTCAATCATCAGAGTGTTGATTTCCCTTGCCCAAAAAATTTGGTATTCCAATACTTGTCTAGCTAATTTGTGTGGTAATCGTTCAGTTCCATATTCAAACAAGGCGCGGAAAATATATTTTAGATGCGATTGGAGAGCATTGACATGATTGTGTTGGACTCCCGTCTCCAGCATTAGAGAATAGGATGGCGTGCAACTAGGTAATCTTAAAATTTTCTTTAAAAAATACAATAACAGTTTATCTACCTCATCAAAATTTGAAAAGCCCCATACTGCAGATCCGTACATTTGAATTGCTCTGCTTACCGCCTGAAATACCTTCATTTTGGTGCTGGTTGATATGTCTTCTTTATATAAAAAGTTTGTCCAGGTAGTATTGATACTATTCGTGGCGGCATTATTACGTTCATGTATATGTGTTTTGAAACTTAGTTGTGGAGTCAGAATCATGCCTAGGTAAGTATATTGTGATGTGATAGAAACCTCACTTCCTTTATAATACCATTTTTCGTTTGCTGCTAATCTTCCACCTTTTCTGAATACCATGATTTTTGATTTTAATAAATTTACTTCCATATTCCAAATTTCGCAATATCTCTCTAATTTATTTATCATTTGCTGCATCACATCCCTCTCATTTGCTAATATTACGATATCATCAGCATAGAGTAATACTCGTATATTTAGCCCATTCATTCAAATTCGTTCCACCACCAATAAATTCATGCAAATCATCTAGATATAAGGCAAATAGTATCGGCGACATCAAACAACCCTGTTTCACCCCGGTGGTAGTATTGAAATCGGTAGATAATTCCTTTCCCGTCCATACTGCAAATTGTGTGTTTCCATACACTTTTTTTATGAATCGTATGAACTTTGTTGATGTGCCAATTCGATTGAGCTTGTATATTAAAGATTTCCTTGAGACACTGTCAAACGCAGCTTTGAAATCAACAAAAAACGCATATGTTTTTCTGTTTCTGTTCCAATTCAAATGTATAATTGACGACAAATTGAAGACGTTATCAGTTGTAGAATAATTTTTCCTGAATCCCGATTGGTATTCACTTAATTTGTTGTGTTTTTCAACCCAGTCCGAAAGACGTTCTGTAAGAATTCCCATCATAACTTTTGGTAGGAGGTTCATGAATGAGATGCCACGATAATTCTGAGGTAATGTTTTATCTCCCTTTTTGAAAATTGGAAAAATAATGCTTTTGCTGAATGAGGAGTCAATTTCGCCTCTTTCAAACAAATCATTAAAGGTTTTGGCAACTTCTCGAAGAAACTCATCTGGAGCAAACTTATAAAATTCATAGGGTATGCGGTCTTCGCCTGGTGCCTTATTAAGCTTCACCTTTGCGAGGGCTCTCTTCACATCCATTATGGTTATTTCCCTATCCAAATCTTCATCAAAGTAGTGCATTGGGGGATCGCTTTATATGGGGGTTATATATGATTATGGACTGATATGGACCCCTTTTGGCATGGTTGTTAAATTTCATATACTACCACCACGTACCAAATTTCAACCAGAGTGCATGCATTTTGCTTCTCCAAAAGGCACCGAACCAATTCCTGCATGGTTGTTGGATACCATATACTAACATCACGTACCAAATTTCAACCATATCGCATGAATTTTGCTTCTCCAAAAGGCACCGGAGGTTAAATCTGGGGATCGGTTTATATGGGGGCTATATATAATTATGGACTGATATGAACCAATTCCTGCATGGTTGTTGGATACCATATACTAACATGACGTACCAAATTCCAAGGGGCTATGGAGGTCAAATCTGGGGATCGGTTTATATGGGGGCTATATATAATTGTGGACCGATTTCGACCAATTTTTGCATTGGTGTTTGAGGCCATATATTAACACCACGTACAAAATTTCAACTGAATCAGATGAAATTTGCTATTCCAAGAGGCTCCGCAGGTCAAATCTGATGACCGGTCTATATGGGGGCTATATATAATTATGGACCGATGTGGACCAATTTTTGCATAGTTGTTAGAGACCATATACCAACACCATACACAAAATTTCAGCCAGATCGGATGAAATTTGTTTCTCTTAGAGGCTCCGCAAGTCAAATCTGGGGATCGGTTTATATGGGGGCTATATATAATTATGGACCGATGTGAACCAATTTTTGCATAGTTGTTAGAGACCATATACCAACACCATATACAAAATTGGATGAAATTTGCTTCTCTTAGAGGATCGTCAAGCCAAATTTGGGGGTCCGTTTATATGGGGGCTATATATAATTGTGGACCGATTTCGACCAACTTTTGCATTGGTGTTTGAGGCCATATATTAACACCACGTACAAAATTTCAACTGAATCAGATGAAATTTGCTATTCCAAGAGGCTCCGCAGGTCAAATCTGGTGACCGGTTTATATGGGGGCTATATATAATTATGGACCGATGTGGACCAATTTTTGCATAGTTATTAGAGATCATATACCAACACCATGTACAAAATTTCAGCCGGATCGGATGAAATTTGTTTCTCTTAGAGGCTCCGCAAGCCAAATCTGGGGATCGGTTTATATGGGGGCTATATATAATTATGGACCGATGTGAACCAATTTTTGCATAATTGTTAGAGACCATATACCAACACCATATACAAAATTGGATGAAATTTGCTTCTCTTAGAGGATCGTCAAGCCAAATTTGGGGGTCCGTTTATATGGGGGCTATACGTAAAAGTGGACCGATATGGCCCATTTGCAATACCATCCGACCTACATCTATAACACCTACTTGTGCCAAGTTTCAAGTCGATAGTTTGTTTCTTTCGGAAGTTAGCGTAATGTCAACAGACGATCAGACGGACATGCTTAGATCGACTCAGAATTTCACCACGACCCAGAATATATATACTTTATGGGGTCTTAGAGCAATATTTCGATGTGTTACAAACGGAATGACAAAGTTAATATACTCCCATCCTATGGTGGAGGGTATAAAAAATGGAGCAAAGATAATCCACACTTCGTTCAAGAAATACCCATGTATCCCGATAAATGTACTATTTGGTGCGGTCTATAACCTGGTGGAATCATTGGTCCTTATTTCTTTAAAAATGAGGAATGACGACTCGTTAACGTAAATGGAAATCAATGCAGAATCTAGATCAACGAATGAGCCAAACCATCAAGATATGGATGTAGGATGGTGCTATTTGTCATACTGCGGACGAAACAATGGACTTATTGATAACCATTTCAACGACAAAACTATTTCGAGAAATAAACCGGTGAATTGGCCTCCGCCTTCATGTGATTTGACGCCACTCGATCATTGTTTGTGGAGTTATCTGACGTCATTGGTTTACATGGATAATCTAACAAGGATTGACGCTTTCGGAACCAATTTTCAACGTGTCATTGCTGAAATATGCCCTCAAATGCTTGTTTTGTACTTGAGTGCATATCTTGGATTTTATTTCTAGAAATCACAATTTTCTTATTATTTCTTTCTAATTTTGTAAAGTGGTTTTGTCTTTACTATTTATCCAATTTTGGTAAAATGTAGTAGGGGAAAATATAAGCTGCTAAAATATGATAAATTTGCACGTACTACCCCATATGAACAATGTCGTACTCTATCCTAATCTAGTTCTATTTAAAGAGATTCTTTTTTCTGGCTTTTTAGTAGATTTACAGGAAATATTTTCGTAAAAAGAATTTAAAACAATTTTTGCGGGTATTTTATGCTTGACTTAGAAAATTGTCTAAAAATATAAATTCGTTTCCATCGACAATTTCATGGTGAACAGAAGCCATCTTCCCAATGGTATGGGTGGATGCGTACATCGATATAGATGTAACGCCACCAACCCAGTCTATTTTTATCCAGCTGTCACATCTTGTTGTTTGTGAATGGCTTTGGCGAAATAAAATTAATTTCGTTGTTAACAAAAAAAACCTTCATTGAGATATATTTTTAATGGTTTTAAGGACTTTGTGTCGTCTCTTTTTTTTTATTGAAATTGTATAAGAAATATGTTGAAAAATAAGAGACTTAAATCAGTAAAGTAATTTATTTGTAAGAGGACCATAAGCAACACTAGAAAAAACGAGATACTTGTACAAGTGACGCATGTAATAAATAATCGTAAGACTTAAATGAGTTAATAAATTAAATTTTTAATTCATGGAATTGATATACGGATTGGGTTGAAATTAATGGTGTTCTCTCTGGTAATTGTTTCTTGGAAAGCAGATGGTAGACAATAAAAGGAATTTCAGAGGAACACCAAATGCTTTCATCAAATTATTGCTGATGTAGGAGTTATTTGGTAGTATCTAAGGTCGGTTAAACATACATATGGTAGCTATAGCGTTTAGATTGGATCTGTAAGATTTTTATTTATTTTTTTTTTGTAATATTTCTCAAAGATAAATTTTTAAAAATATGTACAAAATCCTTCATGATAGCAATCTCATTTCTTTGCAATTTAATATAATCACAGCTCATTTGCCAAACTATTCAAACTCAAGAAGGAAAAAAATAGAGAATTGATATTTCTATCTTGTAGATAATCTATGGACCATTTCATGGTATGAAATGTTATTGGAAAATGGCTAAAAACACCCCCAAATAAAATACTGATTTTTGTAACAAGCTGACAATAATGTTAACAATTTCCAAAGGAACAAAAAAAACAATTCCTTTATTTTGGGAAAATTTTGGTAGCATATGTGAGTGGGGGAATGTGTACGAGTTTATATGCATAAGCGAGGGGTATTGACCACGGTTGCCATTTGAGACAAAACTAATCTACCAAAATTTGGAGAAAATTTTACCAAAAAGTACCAAACAAAAAAATATTATTTTGCAAAAATTTATTTCTGCAGAAAGTTTTGTCAAAATTTTATTTCTGTACAAAATTTTGCCAAGATTTTATTTCTATAGAAAACTTTATTTCTATAGAAAATTTTGTCAAAATTTTATACCTATATAAAATTTTGTCAAAATCTTATATCTATATAAAATTTTGTCAAAATTTTATTTCTATAGAAAATTTTGCCTAAATTTATTTCTATAGAAAATTTTGTTAACAATTTTATTTCTACAACAAATTTGGTCAATAATGTATTTCTGTAGAAAATTTTGTCAAATTTTGATTTCTATAGAAAATTTTGTCAAAATTGTATTTCTATAGAAAATTTTTCCAACATTTTTTTGTATAGAAAATTTTGTCAAAATTTTGTTTCTATAGAATTTTTTTTGAAATTTATTTCTACATTTTCTATAGAAATAAAATTTTGACAAAATTTTCTGTCAAAATTTTATTTCTATAGAAAATGTTGTCACAATTTTATTTCGATAGAAAATGTTGTCAAAATTTTATTTTTCCATAGAATATTTTTTGTCAAAATTTAATTTCCGTTGAAAATTTTGCCAAATTTTATTTCTATAAGAAAATTTATTTCTATAGAAAATTTTGTGAAATTTTTATTTCCATAGAATATTTTTTGTCAAAATTTTATTTTCGCTGAAAATTTTTCCAAAATTTTATTTTTATAGAAAATTTTGTAAAAATTTTATTTCGATAGAAAATGTTGTCAAAATTTTATTTCCATAGAAAATATTGTCAAAATTTTATTTCGATAGAAAATTTTGTCAAAATTTTATTTCGATAGAAAATTTTGTCAAATTTTTATTTCTATAGAAAATTTTGCCAAGATTTTATTTCTGAAGAAAATTTTGTCAAAATTTTATTTCTATAGAAAATTTTGTCAACATTTACTTCTATAGGAAATTTTATCAAGATTTTATTATTTTTTATTGAAATAAAATTTTGCCAAATTTTTAAAAGATATAAAATTTTGGCAAAATTTTATTTCAATAAAAAATCTTGTCACAATATTATTTCTATAGAAAAATTTGTCAAAATTGTATTTCTATAGAACATTTTGCCAAAATTTTATTTCTATTAAAAATTTGGCGAAACTTTATTTCAATAAAAAATCTTGTCACAATTTTTTTTCTATAGAAAATTTTGTCAAGATTTTATTTATATAAGATGACTTTGTCAAAGTGTTATTTCAATAAAAAATCTTGTCAAAATTTTATTTCCATAGAAAATTTTGTCAAAATTTTATTTCTATTAAAAATTTTGTCAAAATTTTATTTCTATAGAAAATTTTGGAAAAACTTTATTTATATAGAAAATTTTATCAAAATGTTATTTCGATAGAAAATTTTGCCAATGTTTTATTTCTATAGAAAATTTTGTCAAAATGTATTTTTATAGAAAATTTTATCAAGATTTTATTTCTATAGAAAATTTTGCCAACATTTTATTTTTATAGAAAATTTTATTTCTACAACAAATTTTGTCAATAATTTATTTCTGTAGAAAATTTTGTCAAATTTTGATTTCTGTACAAAATTTTGTCAAAATTGTATTTCTATACAAAATGTTGCCAACATTTTTTTTGTATAGAAAATTTTGTCAAAATTTTATTTTTATAGGAATTTTTTGGAAACTTATTTCTATAGAAATTTTTGTCAAAAGTTTATTTCTATAGAAAATTTTGTCAAAATTTTATTTCTATAGAAAATTTTGTCAAAATTTAAAATTTGGCAAAACTTTATTTCAATAAAAAATCTTGTCACAATTTTATTTCTTTAGAAAATTTTGTCAAGATTTTATTTATATAAGAAGACTTTGTCAAAGTGTTATTTCAATAAAAAATCTTGTCAAAATTTTATTTCCATAGAAAATTTTGTCAAAATTTCATTTCTATTAAAAATTTTGTCAAAATTTTATTTCTATAGAAAATTTTGGAAAAACTTTATTTATATAGAAAATTTTATCAAAATGTTATTTCGATAGAAAATTTTGCCAATGTTTTATTTCTATAGAAAATTTTGTCAAAATGTATTTTTATAGGAAATTTTATCAAGATTTTATTTCTATAGAAAATTTTGCCAACATTTTATTTCTATAGAAAATTTTATTTCTACAACAAATTTTGTCAATAATTTATTTCTGTAGAAAATTTTGTCAAATTTTGATTTCTGTACAAAATTTTGTCAAAATTGTATTTCTATACAAAATTTTGCCAACATTTTTTTTTTGTATAGAAAAATTTGTCAACATTTTATTTTTATAGGAATTTTTTGGAAACTTATTTCTATAGAAATTTTTGTCAAAAGTTTATTTCTATAGAAAATTTTGTCAAAATTTTATTTCTATAGAAAATTTTGTCAAAATTTTATTTCTGTAGAAAATTTTTGTCAAAATTTTATTTCTATAGAAAATTTTGTCAAATTTTATTTCTATACAAAATTTTATTTCTATAGAAAATTTAGTCAAAATTTTATTCTATAGAAAATTTTGTCAAAATTTTATTTCTATAGAAAATTTTGTAAACATATTATTTCTAAAGAAAATTTTGTCAGTTTGTTTTTGTACAGAAAATTTTGTCAAAATTTTATTTCTATAGAACATTTTGTCAAAATTTATTTCTATAGAAAATTTTATCAAAATTTTATTTCTATAGAAAATTTTGCCAAAATTTTTTATTTCTATAGAAAATTTTATTTCTACAACAAATTTTGTCAAATTTTTATTTCTATACAAAATTTTGTCAAAATTGTATTTCTATACAAAATTTTGCCAACATTTTTTCAAATTTTGATTTCTATAGAAAATTTTGTCAAAATTGTATTTCTATAGAAAAATTTTCCAACATTATTTTGTATAGAAAATTTTGTCAAAATTTTATTTCTATAGACATTTTTTTGAAATTTATTTCTATAGAAAATTTTGTCAAAATTTTGTTTCTATAGATAATTTTGTCAAAATTTTGTTTCTATAGAAAATTTTGTCAAAATGTATTTCTATAGAATATTTTATCAAAATTTTATTTCTATAGAAAATGTTGTCACAATTTTATTTCGATAGAAAATGTTGTCAAAATTTTATTTTTCCATAGAATATTTTTTGTCAAAATTTAATTTCCGTTGAAAATTTTGCCAAATTTTATTTCTATAAGAAAATTTATTTCTATAGAAAATTTTTTTAAATTTTTATTTCCATAGAATATTTTTTGTCAAAATTTTATTTTCGCTGAAAATTTTTCCAAAATTTTATTTCTATAGAAAATTTTGTAAAAATTTTATTTCGATAGAAAATGTTGTCAAAATTTTATTTCCATAGAAAATATTGTCAAAATTTTATTTCGATAGAAAATTTTGTCAAAATGTTATTTCTATAGAAAATTTTGCCAAGATTTGATTTCTGAAGAAAATTTTGTCAAAATTTTATTTCTATAAGAAGACTTTGTCAAAGTGTTATTTCAATAAAAAAATCTTGTCAAAATTTTATTTCCCTAGAAAATTTTGTCAAAATTTCATTTCTATTAAAAATTTTGTCAAAATTTTATTTCTATAGAAAATTTTGGAAAAACTTTATTTATATAGAAAATTTTATCAAAATGTTATTTCGATTGAAAATTTTGCCAATGTTTTATTTCTATAGAAAATTTTGCCGAAATGTATTTTTATAGAAAATTTTATCAAGATTTTATTTCTATAGGAAATTTTGCCAACATTTTATTTCTATAGAAAATTTTATTTCTACAACAAATTTTGTCAATAATTTATTTCTGTAGAAAATTTTGTCAAATTTTGATTTCTGTACAAAATTTTGTCAAAATTGTATTTCTATACAAAATTTTGCCAACATTTTTTTTTTGTATAGAAAATTTTGTCAAAATTTTATTTTTATAGCAATTTTTTGGAAACTTATTTCTATAGAAATTTTTGTCAAAAGTTTATTTCTATAGAAAATTTTGTCAAAATTTTATTTCTATAGAAAATTTTGTCAAAATTTTATTTCTGTAGAAAATTTTTGTCAAAATTTTATTTCTATAGAAAATTTTGTCAAATTTTATTTCTATACAAAATTTTATTTCTATAGAAAATTTAGTCAAAATTTTATTCTATAGAAAATTTTGTCAAAATTTTATTTCTATAGAAAATTTTGTAAACATATTATTTCTAAAGAAAATTTTGTCAGTTTGTTTTTGTACAGAAAATTTTGTCAAAATTTTATTTCTATAGAACATTTTGTCAAAATTTATTTCTATAGAAAATTTTATCAAAATTTTATTTCTATAGAAAATTTTGCCAAAATTTTTTATTTCTATAGAAAATTTTATTTCTACAACAAATTTTGTCAAATTTTTATTTCTATACAAAATTTTGTCAAAATTGTATTTCTATACAAAATTTTGCCAACATTTTTTCAAATTTTGATTTCTATAGAAAATTTTGTCAAAATTGTATTTCTATAGAAAAATTTTCCAACATTATTTTGTATAGAAAATTTTGTCAAATTTTTTTGAAATTTATTTCTATAGAAAATTTTGTCAAAATTTTGTTTCTATAGAAAATTTTGTCAAAATGTATTTCTATAGAATATTTTATCAAAATTTTATTTCTATAGAAAATGTTGTCACAATTTTATTTCGATAGAAAATGTTGTCAAAATTTTATTTTTCCATAGAATATTTTTTGTCAAAATTTAATTTCCGTTGAAAATTTTGCCAAATTTTATTTCTATAAGAAAACTTATTTCTATAGAAAATTTTGTGAAATTTTTATTTCCATAGAATATTTTTTGTCAAAATTTTATTTTCGCTGAAAATTTTTCCAAAATTTTATTTCTATAGAAAATTTTGTAAAAATTTTATTTCTATAGAAAATTTTGTAAAAATTTTATTTCTATAGAAAATTTTGCCAAGATTTTATTTCTGAAGAAAATTTTGTCAAAATTTTATTTCTATAGAAAATCTTGTCAAAATTTTCTTCTATAGGAAATTTTATCAAGATTTTATTTCTATAGAAAATTTTGCCAAGATTTTATTTCTATAGAAAATTTTGCCAAAATTTTATATCTATTAAAAATTTGGCAAAATTTTATTTCAATAAAAGATCTTGTCACAATTTTATTTCTATAGAAAAATTTGTCAAAATTGTATTTCTATAGAAAATGTTGTCAAAATGTAATTTCTATGCAAAATTTTATTTCTATAGAAATTTTTGTAAAAATTTTATTTCTATACACATTTTTGTAAAAATTTATTTCTGCAGGAAGTTTTGTCAAAATTTTATTTCTATAGAAAATTTAGTAAAATTTTTATTTCTATAGAAAATTTTGCCAAGATTTTATTTCTATAGAAAATATTGCCAAAATTTTATATCTATTAAAAATTTGCAAAATTTTATTTCAATAAAAAATCTTGTCACAATTTTATTTCTATAGAAAAATTTGTCAAAATCGTATTTCTATAGAACATTTTGCCAAAATTTTATTTCTATTAAAAATTTGGCAAAATTTTATTTCAATAAAAAATCTTGTCACAATTTTATTTATATAGAAAATTTTGTCAAGATTTTATTTATATAAGAAGACTTTGTCAAAGTGTTGTTTCAATAAAAAATCTTGTCAAAATTTTATTTCCATAGAAAATTTTGTCAAAATTTCATTTCTATTAAAAATTTTGTCAAAATTTTATTTCTATAGAAAATTTTGTCAAAATTGTATTTCTATACAAAATTTTATTTCTATAGAAAATTTTATCAAAATTTTATTCTATAGAAAATTGTGTCAAAATTTTATTTCTATAAAAATATTTGTCAAAATTTTATTTCTATAGAAAATTTTGTCGAACTATTATTCCTATAGAAAATTTTGTAAACATTTTATTTCTAAAGAAAATTTTGTCAATTTGTTTTTTTACAGAAAATTTTGTCAAAATTTTTTTTCTATAGAAAATTTTGTCAAAATGTTATTTCTATAGATAATTTTGTCAACATTTTATTTCTATAGAAAATTTTGTCAAAATTGTATTTCTATAGAAAATTTTATAAAAATATTATTTCTATAGAAAATATAGGAAACATATTTTGTAAAATCTACCAAAAACATCAAGAATTCTACCAATCTACCAAACAGTAAAAAAAAACTATCATTTTTGGTAGAATTCTTCCAAATGTGGCAACCGTGGTACTGACCCCCAGGGGAAAACCTCGTATGTGAATTTCACTGGCTCCAACCAGACCTCAATACAATGTGAAAGGGAATAAAATCGGAAAAAGCATAGTCATCACAAAGGAATGTCTTGGGTTATAATCAAGACCAACCCAAATGATTGTTATATATGAGAATAATGCATGGTGGCTTCACATCACATGGTATCACATACCATCATCCCAATCAACCTCATTTCGTACATCAACCACATTCGAAAACGGAATCAAATGAATTTTACAAGTTAACATCAAGTCAATTTTTTTTTCTCAAAAGATTTTTTGCGGTCTGAGCAAAAAGAAAAAAGGAAAACAGTTTTTGTGACAATGGCAAAAGGAAAATAGAAATCCTCAATGAAAAACTCACACATATTTCAATAAAGGATATTGCATATCCCTATCATCTTTGGCCCATCTGTTCCCCCTCATCCAGATCCAAACATAAATAAACTTAACTTCCAAGATTTTATGGATGGACCATTTAAGTCACAAAGTGATGGTCGCATACTTTACACTCACTCAAAATTATTCATTTTGGAATTGACTGACTGATGACATTCTATGAGCTGCCACCAAAAAAGAAAAAAGAAACCGGAATTTTAATACGCATTTCACAAAAGAGATCTACATGGCAAATATTCATATTTCAATTATAGGGTCCCAGCAGAAAAATGATGAAATGTGGAATTTGGTGATAGAGTATGAAAAAATAGAACAAACGATAACCAAGGATTCTTATTTCTACACACAAAGGAAAAATGTTTCGGATATTGAAAACGTTGTTACTATGTTGCTGCTTTTTGAATTTCTTCCACAATTCAAACTTTTATAAGCAACAAAATGTTTATACCAAAATCAAAGTTGATTTTTATTTTGTAGTTTTCGTAGTAAAAACTCAATAATGCACTGAAAAAACAGTGAACCCACCAGGAAGATAATTTTTGGTTAATTTTAGAAAATATTGAATATTTTTAGAAAATTTTAACTAAACAGTATTACAAACGCTGACATGTCGCCGATATCACAAAAGTAAGTAAATATTTTTCGACAAATGCAAGAAAATTTATTAGACATAATTAATTTTTTTCAATTGTCAAAGAAAATTTTGTAGTTTGAAGGAAAAACTTGGAGTTAAAAAATGCAAGAATGTCTTTAGTGATATACGAAGTTCATGATGAACGCATTTTTGGTAAAATTTACAAATTTAAAGAAATAATGAACTATTTTGTGGGAAGCGTGAATTTAGTAAATCATTTTGCTTAATTTGAGGATAATTTTTTCCCGTTTTTTAGTTCAATTAACTAACGTACGCAAAAAAAAATATTAGAGTAAATGAAACTTTCTCCAAACATAATAATTCCATAAACTAAAATAAAGTTAAATTGGCTTTAGTGAAATAGAGAGTTCACTTTTTTTTGAGTGTGTGGTATGCAATTTTAAATATAATTAAAATACAGGATGCCTGATAGGTAATAAAACCAACTTCAGGTCGGTACCATTTCTAAACCGAAGACAAATTTATGCCAGTGATTGATCTTTTTTTTTTGTTTACAAGTTTACAAAAGCATTTTGATCTATTGCATTACGAAATAACGTTGTTCGTAAGGGAATTCAAACGTGATTGGGTGATTGTTATGCTGTTTCGGTAGATTTTGAAGAATACCGGTATACCTGAAATTTCAAATTTCAAATTGCACAAAGGACTCATAATACAGTAAATCAATTCTTCAGCAAGACAAAATCCAAAATTAAGAAAGAAGACAAGTCAAACGTAGTATATAAGATCAAATGCAATGGAAATGGCTCTGATACTTGCCAAAAGTACAACGAAAACCAAATTAAAAACTAGACTCTCAGGGCATAAATCTGATCAGAAAGCCACTCATAAACCCTTGGAGCAAAAGACGGCACTTTAACAGGACACAAACCAAACTTTAAGGACGTAGATATTTTGACGCAAGAAACCAATTATAAAAGGAGATTTACTCTGGAGATGCTACATATTATAAATGTACCTGCAGAAAGACGAATGAATTTTAAGACTGATACGGACCATTGTGCACATATTTATAGAAATATTGTACAAAAATAGAGAAAGACAGATTAGCTTTTAGTTGTAAATATACTCCCTTGTAAAGAAGTTCACTGTTCTTTAAATTTAAATATAATTATCTGTGTTTTTCATGTAATGATATATTTTTTGTTAATGTGTTAAATGTTTTTATACCCTCCACCATAGGATGGGGGTATATTAACTTTGTCATTCCGTTTGTAACACATCGAAATATTGCTCTAAGACCCCATAAAGTATATATATTCTGGGTCGTGGTGAAATTCTGAGTCGATCTAAGCATGTCCGTCCGTCCGTCTGTCCGTCTGTCCGTCCGTCCGTCTGTCCGTCTGTCCGGCTGTCCGTCCGTCTGTGGAAATCACGCTAACTTCCGAACGAAACAAGCTATCGACTTGAAACTTGGCACAAGTAGTTGTTATTGATGTAGGTCGGATGGTATTGAAAATGGGCCATATCGGACCACGTTTACGTATAGCCCCCATATAAACCGATCCCCAAATTTGGCTTGGGGAGCCTCCCGGAGCAGCAAAATTCATCCGATCCGCTTGAAATTTGGTACGTAGTCTTAGTATATGGTCTCTAACAACCATGCAAAAATTGGTCCATATCGGTCCATAATTATGTATAGCCCCCATATAAACCGATCCCCAGATTTGACCTCCGGAGACTTTTGGAGGGGCAAAATTCATCCGATCCGGTTGAAATTTGGTACCTGATGTTAGTATACGGCCTCTAACAACCATGCAAAAATTGGTCCATATCGGTCCATAATTATATATAGCTCCCATATAAACCGATCCCCAGATTTGACCACCGGAGCCTCTTGGAGGAGCAAAATTCATCCGATCCGGTTGAAATTTAGTACGTGGTGTTAGTATACGGTTTTTAACAACCATGCAAAAATTGGTCCATATCGATCCATAATTATATATAGCCCCCATATAAACCGATCCCCAGATTTGACCTCCGGAGCCTCTTGGAGGGGCAAAATTCATCCGATCCGGTTGAAATTTGGTACCTGATGTTAGTTTACGGCCTCTAATAACCATGCAAAAATTGGTCCATATCGGTCCATTATTATATATAGCCCCCATATAAACCGATCCCCAGATTTGACCTCCGGAGCCTCTTGGAAGAGCAAAATTCATCCGATCCAGTTGAAATTTGGTACATGGTGTTAGTATATGGTCTCTAACAACCATGCAAAAATTGGTCCATATCGGTCCATAATTATATATAGTTCCCATATAAACCGTCCCCAGATTTGACGTCCGGAACCTCTTGGAGGAGCAAAAGTCATCCGATACGGTTGAAATTTGGTACATTTTGTCAATATATGGCCTCTAAAAGCCATGTAAAAATTGGTCCATATCGGTCTTTAGTTATATATAGCCGATGACTTATTACACAAAAATTGGTCCATATCGCAAAAATAATCTACCAAAACTTTATTTCCATAGAAAATTTTGTCAAATTTTATTACTATAGAAAGTTTTGTCAAAATTTCATTTCTATAGAAAGTTTTGTCAAAAGTTTATTTCTATACAAATGTTTGTCAAAATTTTATTTCCATAGAAAATTTTGTCAAAATTTTATTTCTATAGAAAATTTTGTAATCTACCAAAACTTTATTTCCATAGAAAATTTTGTCAAATTTTATTACTATAGAACGTTTTGTTAAAATTCCATTTCTATAGAAAGTTTTGTCAAAAGTTTATTTCTATAGAAATGTTTGTCAAAATTTTATTTCTATAGAAAATTTTGTAAAAAATTTATTTCTGTAGAACAGTGTTAAAAAGTTTTACGATACCTTGCCATCGGCAAGTGTTATCGCAACCCAAGTAATTCGATTGTGGATGACAGCCTTTAGTAGAAGTTCCTACGCAATCCATGGTGGAGGGTACATAAGATTCGGCCTGGCCGAACTTACGGCCGTATATACTTGTTTCTTTTTGTTTAAAGTAATTTCCCTGAAGACGAGCATCGGAGATGTCTCGAAATATTGGAAAATTTTAAATATAAAAATACAACTCAAAAAACAACAACATCTGTTTTTATTCACATAACCTCAAGCCGAACTAAGCAAATATAATTAAAAGTTTAAAGGTCAACTAATTAAAACAACAAAATAAAACTTTGACATAATTGTCTATTAAAAATAAAAAAATTTGACAAGATTTTCTCTAAAAATAAAATTTTGAGAAAATTTTCTATAAAATCAAATATTGACAAAACTTCATATAGAAATAAAATTTGACAACATTTTTATAGAAAAACAATTTTGAGAAAATTTTCTATTGCACTAAAATTTTGCGAAAATTTTCCATAAAAATAAAATTTAGACAAAATTTTCTATAAAATTAAATTCTAGACAAACTTTTATATAAAAAAAAACTTTGACAAAATTGTGTATTAAACATGAAATTTTGATAAAATTTTCTATAGATATAACATTTTGACAAAATTTTTTATATAAATAAAACTTTGGCAAAATTTTCTATAAAAATAAAATTTTGACAAAATTTTCTATAAAAATAAAATTTTGGCAAAATTTTCTATAAAATAAATGTTTGACAAAATTTTCTATAAAATAAATTTTTGACAAAATTTTTATAAAAAAAATTTTTGACAAAAATTTCTATAAAATAAATTTTTGACAAAATTTTCTATAAAATAATTTTTTTAAAAAATTTTCTATAAAAATAAAATTTTGACAGCATCCTCTACTTGCAGCAAAACTTGAAGGTTCAAGTGTAGTTCACTTTTGGGTTTAGTGAACTGCCTGAATTTATTCTGATAATTGGTTGATAGTTTTGCTGCAAGTAGAGGATGCTGTCAAAATTTTATTTTTATAGAAAATTTTGTCAAAAATTTATTTTATAGAAAATTTTGTCAAAATTTTCTTTTTATAGAAAATTTTGTCAACATTTTATTTTTATAGAAAATTTTGCCAAAATTTTATTTTTATAGAAAATTTTGTCAAAATTTTAGTTTTATAGAAAATTTTATCAAAATTTTATTTTTATAGAAAATTTGTCAAAACTTTATTTTTATAGAAAATTTGTCAAAACTTTATTTTTATAGAAAATTTTGCCAAAGTTTTATTTATGTAAAAAATTTTTTCAAAATGTTATACCTATAGAAAATGTCATTTTTAATAGAACATTTTGTCAAAGTTTTATTTTTATATAAAAGTTTGTTTAAAATTTATTTTTATAGAAAATTTTGTCAAAGTTTTATTTTTATGGAAAATTTTAGTGCAATAGAAAATTTTCTCAAACTTTTATTTCTATAAAAACCCAGCAAAAACTCTCATTATCCGGTAATCTTGTAGGTAAGCCTATTTAAAAATTAATAACCACTTATGAATTGGCATCGCTTCGGATTACATTTACATACGCATGTACTAGGAGGAAAGTACTTCTTCCCAGGAATACTTTCGGCCATAAAATAAGTAGTGCATTTAAAGCATATAATCACCTAAATAAACAAAAAATCTAATAAATAATCTAAACAAGATTACACTCAAATTAATTTTACACTTAACATAGAAATAAATGTAGGTTGTTTAAGGGAGTTGGATTCGTGAATTACGTTATAATATATCCAATAGCCAATTCACATAAGGTTCGAAATCTACTAAAAGTGGATTTTAAGTCTCTTTTTTATATGGTAAATGGCATTTGAAATTTTGTTTAAGCGCATTTTGGAAGTGTAATGTCAATGAGGTATAAGAAAGCATTTATTTAAAACATAATATGATAATGCCATTAAACACAATTATTATGAAATATTTGTGATAAAAAATTCTTAACGGAAAAATCTTCAGAATTACCGTTACATTAGATATTCTTTTTGATGTTTTATGTAAGTGCTCGATTATTTGAATAATTATATTAACTACAACTGCCTAAAAATTTGAGAATAACAATTCGAAAATTACCGAGATGTATTTATTTTTTTCATTACAAGTTAGTCATTATAACTCGCCGCAATGTAATGCAGCGTGTAATGACAGCTTTACTCCTGGTAATGTCAATTGTAATGAGATGTGGTTACCTAGTTTTTGCTTGGAATGTTGTCAAATTTTATATCTATACGAAGTTTTGTCAACATTTTATTGTTATAGAAAATTTTGTCAAAATTTTATTTTTAGAGAAAAATTTTTCAAAATTTTATTTTTAATAGACAATTTTTATTTTTATATAATTTTTATTTGTCTACACTTTATTTCTATCGAAAATTTTGTGAAAATTTTATTTTTATAGAAAATGTTCGCAAAATTTTATTGCAATAGAACATTTTCTCAAAATTTTATTTCTATAAAAATGGTGTCAAATTTTATTTCTATAGAAAATTTTGTCAAAATTTTAATTTTATAGAAAATTTTCTCAAAATTATGTATCTATAGAAAAGTTGGGCAATACTGTATTTCTATAAAAAAAAAAATTAAGTATCTTTTAGTTGGAGAGGTATACCCGCTATGCCGATATGAAATGAGCGTTTCGTACAAATTCGTACAAACATATCTCTTTTCCTTTGCCTTTTTTCGGAAGGTTCAAGTGTGGTTAATTTTTGGGTTTAGTGAACTGCCTGAATTTATTCTGATAATTGGTTGATAGTTTTGCTGCAAGTAGATGATGCTGATGAGGAATGTGGTAATTCCGAAACGTGAGTCCATCCAACCATCTTGCAGTCCATAGGGCTTAGCCCAAATAAATTTGACGAACATTCTTTTCCTCTGTTGGTTAAGCTACACTTGTAATTTAGTCAATGCATGGTTTTAGGCTGACATCAAAAACGACAACAATGATTAAAGAAAAAAACCAACATTAAAAAAAAAACACTATATTAATAAAACTTTGGCACAATTGTCTATAAATAAATTTTTTGACAAATTAACTATAACAATAAAATTTTAACAAAATTTTCTATAAAAATAAAATTTTGACAAATTTTCTATAAAAATAAAAGTTTGACAAAATTTTCTATAGAAATAAAATTTTGACAAAATTTTTTATATAAAATTAAAATTTTGACAACATTTTCTATAAAAATAAAATTTTGACAAAATTTTCCATAAAAATAAGATTTTGAAAAAATTTTCTATGAAACAAAAAAACTGAAAAAATTTTCTATGAAAATAAAATTTTGACAAAATTTTCTATAAAAAAAAATGTTGACAAAATGTTCTATAGAAGTAAGATTTTGGCCAAATTTTCTTTGAAAAAAAAAATTTACAAAAATAAAAATAAAATTTTGACAAAATTTTTATATACAATTAAAATTTTGACAAAATTTTCTATAAAAATAAAAGTTTAACTCATGTGACGCAAGGTGTCATATCCATGAAATTCGTACACAGAAAAAAAAAGTGAACTACATTATGGGAAAAATGAATTATCTCGTGCGAAAATAGAATTTTCCCAATTTTAAGATTCTCGAAAAGCAAAAATGAACTAAAAATAAAGATAAAATCTTAGGCGCCAGATCATTCCCATTTTAACCACGCTGTAGTTCATTCTTACTATTTTTGAGAAGTATACGAAAAACGTCTTCTGTTTTAGTTAGAATTGATCTAATTTGTATGATATTGAAATTTTACTGCCATTTTACTGTCATACTTGGAATAAAGACAAAACAGTTGGGCTGGGGAAAATTTCTTAAAAAATAATAAAACAATAAACCAAAACAAAATAAATTTTTTGAAATAAACATTAGTTAATTTTAGCATCAGTTTTACAACAGATTTTTTCTGTGCAGTCTTCAAACTTTTTTGGTTATCTTCCACGTGTTGAGTTATGAACTTAAGTCTTCATTAAGTTTTTATATTTTATCAAAGCATGCCATGACTTTCAATGTATATAGCATTTGAACTAACATTTTCATATTACCATTAAAATATACTTTATTATTTTGACTTTCTTATTAAGTATCAGTAGGCTATGCTTATGTTTAAGATTTAGTTATACATTTTATGAAAATAAAGAATAAGACAGTTGTTGTCTAAAAGTCAATTATACTACATGGCGCAGTCGTAAAAACAAAATTTTAACGAATTTACCTACGTGAACATATACATACATACAAAATGGACTCTCTTAAAGCTGTTGGTGACTTGAAACTTTCGGGAAATCAGAAAAAGAATTGGAAAATTTTCAAGGAAGATTTTGAAGATTTCATTGTGGCGAGAAATGTAAAATTAAGCGAAGCATCAAAATTGGCATTGCTAAGAAATCAAATTGGACCAGATGGCAAGGAAATAATAAGAAATTTGGAATTATCCGATGAAGATCGAAAGAGTTACGAGAAAGTTATAAATGCGCTAGACAATTTATTTGGGTCACACACAAATATCTTATATGAAAGATTTGTATTTTACAACAGAAATCAAATGGAACATGAACCAGTTGAAAGCTTTATTAAAGAAATCCGAGAGTTAGCAAGCAGCTGTGAGTTTTCAAATGTATGCGAAATGGTTAGAGACCGTATAGTTTTGGGCGTTTCTGATAAAAAGCTTCAAGAAAAATTGTTGAAAATGGAGAACATAACAATGGAACAAGCAACACTTGAATGCAAAATATTTGAGAAACAGAAGGAGCAAGTCCGGGCCGTTCAAGAGACGAAGAAAATTGTGGATGAAGTTAAAGAACATTCTGGAATAACAGACAATAATGATGATCCTTGTATTGATAAGTTATAGTGTAAAGATAGTACTACAAAACATAAGACAAATAGAGTGTTTCAAGATTCATCGTAAAGATAATTGTCCGGCTTTTGGAAAGATGTGTCATAAATGTAAGAAATTTAATCATTTTTTTGTGGCATGTAGGTCTAGAGCAGTAAAGGTGAATACTCTAAGCTATGATGAAGAGGATTCGGATACAAATAGTGAATTTGCTTTAACCTACAGCATTAAATCTAGTAGTAAGAAAGACGTTTGGATGCATGAAGTTATGGTTTTAAATACGCCCGTGAAATTTAAATTAGATACCGGTTCCGATGCGAACATAATTCCTTTTTATATTCTTCGACAAATAATTAAAAATCCTTCGTTAAAGCCTACAAAAACTATGTTGACTTCATATAGTGGTCATAAGATATGTCCCATTGGAGAAATAGTTCTGCTTTGTGTTGCAAAAGATAATTTGAGAGAAGAACTTTTTCTTATAGTTAAAGATGGATATAGGCCTATACTTGGAAGAGACTCATGTGTCAACTTGGGTCTAATCAAGCGAATTTGGAATATGGAAAAGACTGAATGACTAGACGGGTTAATAAATAAGTACAGGGACGTTTTCGAAGGAATTGGCAGATTCAAAGATGATTATAAAATTGAAATTAGTACTCATGCAGTTCCAGTTGCTCATCCACCCAGAAGAATTCCATTTAAGATTAGGGATAAATTAAAGAGAAAATTAGACGAAATGGAACTAGGGAAAATTATAGAAAAGTCTTCAAGACCACAGGCATGGGTGAATCATTTAGTGATCCGAGAAAAGAAAGATGGTAGTCTTCGTTTGTGCTTGGATCCACGTGAACTTAATAAGCATGTTCTTCCAGATCACTATCAGATACCCACATTTGAAGAAATTACATCAAGTTTAGTTGAATATGAATACTTTTCAGTTTTTGATTTAAAAGATGGATTTTGGCATGTTCCTTTGACCAATGAATCCAGCGATTTAGTTACTTTTAGGGCTAGACAGAGCAATGTCAAATTGAATAGTAGGAAAATACAGTTTAGAGTGCAAGAAGTGCAATTTTTAGGCCACATTGTATCGGGTAGGGGTATTCAACCGGATCCAAAGAGAATTGAGGCAATACTGGGTCTTCAATGTCCAAGAAATAAGACTGAATTGCAATCCTTCCTTGGACTTGTTAATTATTTAAGAAAATTTATTCCGAATTTAGCAGACTTGACATCACATCTTCGTGAACTTCTGAAGAAGAATGTTGAATACCAGATTTTGGCAGCACATGCAGAATGTTTTGAAAATATAAAGAAGGCTGTATGTGGTTATGTCGTTCTTACCCCATTTAATGAGAATAGAGATATTGTTATTCAGACTGATGCATCAAAGGATGGTTTAGGTTGTTGTTTGTTTCAAGAGAATAGAATTATTTCGTTTGCCTCAAGGTCATTATCGACTACTGAAAGGCAGTATGCACAATTTGAAAAAGAGTTTTTGGCAATAGTATTTGCTTGCAAGAAATTTCATCAGTTTATATATGGTAGAAAAGTCATTATAAACACGGACCATAAACCTTTAGAGACAATATTCAAGAAAGACATAAACAAGATTGGTTCGACGAGACTCCAAAGATAGCGGTTGAAAATGTTTCCTTATAATGTTGAAGTAGTTTACAAACCAGGAAAGAGTATTGTTGTTGCTGATTATTTATCTAGAAATTTTATTGACACTGGGGATTTAGAGGAAGAACGAGGTGTTTCTGATATGGTCCATACCATCAATATAAATGACGAAGGATTAGAGGATCTACGAAAGGAAAGTAAAGACGACGAGTTGTTAAGCACTATAAGGGAATATGTACTTAATGGTTGGCCAGTGAAAGAAAAGTTGGCCGAATTCGTTAGAGCTTATTATAGTAAAAGAAATGATATTACTGTGGATGATGGTCTTGTTTTTTATAACGAAAGAATAATGGTTCCCCGTAATATGAAGTGCAGAATTTTAGATAAATTGCATGATAGTCACATGGGCATATCAAAGACAAGGAAAAGGGCATCTGAGTTATTCTATTGGATGCATATGAATGAGGATATTGAAAGAATGATATTAAAATGTAGAAAATGTCAAGAGAATAGATCTTCCAACATAAAGGAACCGCTTATATCTCATGAAATTCCTGAAATGCCATTTATTAAAGTAGGTTGTGATATTTTGGAATATGCAGGGAAGTCATATCTTGTTATAGTTGATTACTATAGTAAATGGATTGAGTTACTCCAATTGAAGTCGAAGACTTCATCTAACGTTGTGGATGGTTGGATTCAAGTATTTTCGAGATTTGGTATTCCTAGGCTGGTTATAGCCGATAACATGCCATTTGGTTCATACGAGTGTCTGGAATTTGCCAAAAGATGGAATTTTAAAATAATCACAAGCAGCCCCAACTATCCACGGAGCAATGGCTTAGCCAAGAGGGCTGTAGGAATTTGTAAAGAAATGTTACGAAAATCGTATAACAAGGAAGATTTATATAACTCGTTGTTAGAATACCGAAATACCCCTGTGAAAGATAATAGATATTCACCAGCTCAGTTAATGTTACATAGGCGCATGAGGACTCGCATTCCAATTACAGATAGTTTAATAAGACCAGATAGTAGATATATATTCAACAATTATATAAGGGATGACATAGAAAAGAAAAAGTTAAACTCTCAAAAATATTATAACAGAACCTCACGGGAAAGAAGGATTTTGAATATTGGAGAAGATGTATTTTTCAAAAATGAGGGCTCTTGTGTGAGGGTTCCAGGGGTTGTCATTGGTCATCATGGAACTCCAAGATCGTATATAGTGAAGAGTTTGCTAGATGGGAAGATTTACAGAAGGAATTCCTATCATATAAAGGAAAGAAAAAAATATAAAGGAAAGAAAAAAATTGCCCTGAGGGTGAGAATGTGAATCCAACGTCTGACAGATATGATGTTGTAGGTCCAAGAAGATCTTCTAGTTTGCAAAAACTATACACTTAAGTATTTATTATTAATTATGTAATGTCTCTGAATTAAATTTATGAATTTGCTCATTGAATGTTATTTTATATGTATATATATAAATACATCTTAGCTTATATTTAATTGGCTATTGGTTGAATTCTTAAAAAGAGGGAGGTGTTGAGTTATGAACTTAAGTCTTCATTAAGTTTTTATATTTTATCAAAGCATGCCATGACTTTGAATGTATATAGCATTTGAACTAACATTTTCTTATTACCATTTAAATATACTTTATTATTTTGACTTTCTTATTAAGTATCAGTAGGCTATGCTTATGTTTAAGATTTAGTTATACATTTTATGAAAATAAAGAATAAGACAGTTGTTGTCTAAAAGTCAATTATACTACACCACGTACTTCATTTCTCTAATCAAAATCAAATCATTATATCTGAACCGTTGAAACCATCAACATATGCCTCGACAAGCATTCGATGCGACTCTGCAGCACTTTTCTTCAAATGAAAATAAAAAAATGCATGCTTTCCGCAAATCATCACTTTCTGGTTCAAAATCGAGATACATGTATCTTGAGGCTCACTTCATACCAGTATAACTGGTAGAGGGCTATACCAAAACATGGTCGTTACAGCCCATATATGACGAATATGTTTTCGAGCATAAAGATTTTTATATTTCAGGGAGATAGAACAAAAATTGACATATCTGTGGTAGAACCCAGGAAAGGGAAATAGATCAAAAATTGCCATATCTATGGTAGAAGCCCAGGAAATCACATCGGAAGATCGGCTTATATGAGGCTAGACCAAAACTAGGACACATCATAAAGGGTGATTCTTTTGAGGTTAGGATTTTCATGCATTAGTATTTGACAGATCACGTGGGATTTCAGACATGGTGTCAAAGAGAAAGATGCTCAGTATGCTTTGACATTTCATCATGAATAGACTTACGATCTGCCACAACGTCGAATTTTCAGTGAATGGGCCCTAGAAAAGTTGGCAGAAAATCCGCTTTTTTATCGACAAATTTTGTTCAGCGATGAGGCTCATTTCTGGTTGAATGGCTACGTAAATAAGCAAAATTGCCGCATTTGGAGTGAAGAGCAACCAGAAGTCGTTCAAGAACTGCCCATGCATCCCGAAAAATGCACTGTTTGGTGTGGTTTGTACGCTGGTGGAATCATTGGACCGTATTTTTTCAAAGATGCTGTTGGACGCAACGTTACGGTGAATGGCGATCGCTATCGTTCGATGCTAACAAACTTTTTGTTGCCAAAAATGGAAGAACTGAACTTGGTTGACATGTGGTTTCAACAAGATGGCGCTACATGCCACACAGCTCGCGATTCTATGGCCATTTTGAGGGAAAACTTCGGAGAACAATTCATCTCAAGAAATGGACCGGTAAGTTGGCCACCAAGATCATGCGATTTGACGCCTTTAGACTATTTTTTGTGGGGCTACGTCAAGTCTAAAGTCTACAGAAATAAGCCAGCAACTATTCCAGCTTTGGAAGACAACATTTCCGAAGAAATTCGGGCTATTCCGGCCGAAATGCTCGAAAAAGTTGCCCAAAATTGGACTTTCCGAATGGACCACCTAAGACGCAGCCGCGGTCAACATTTAAATGAAATTATCTACAAAAAGTAAATGTCATGGACCAATCTAACGTTTCAAATAAAGAACCGATGAGATTTTGCAAATTTTATGCGTTTTTTTTTTAAAAAAAGTTATCAAGCTCTTAACAAATCACCCTTTATTTGTTGACTTAAAATACCACCACGTTTTCAATTTCAATTTTTATGTGGTGTTTTTTATGGGGCTAAATCACAACCTGGACCGATATAGGCAGGCAAAAAACGAATTTTGGAACGATACAGTTATCGTTTTTGAATGCTGGCGTACATCGTAGGATCTTAAAAAACGAATTTTGGAACGATAACTGCATTTTTGTATGCTGGCGTACATCATCGAAAAATATAGCCCATCTTCGAACTTGACCTGCCTGCAGACAAAAATTATTTTAATTTTTGGCAATAAAGCTCCATCAACAATAAGTGTTTATCGACGGTATGGTGAATTCAACTGAGGTCGTAGTTCCTAGGTCGTTTACTCCAAGACGAATTTCGTGAATGTTGTCCAATATCAGTTGTTATTCCAGATCATCATTACGTTCCAAAATCGTGAACGGACGGTAGCAAAATGAAGCGGAAGCGTTCACGAAAAATCAAAACGGAATGTTCGTGGTTTGCTTTGTATTTCTATCACACCAAAAACCACCACTCTTTGTAGCAATTTAACAGCACTCATGAAATTTGTGGGGTTTTTGTGAATTTTCGTTGTCATTGCTCAACTCCAATTGAACCTCAATGAACCCTGAATAGTTGTAGTGCTCATTGTGGTATCTAAAACAAGTTGCTGACTATAAGTGAAACTTATTTGAATGCGATATTATCTCAATATTATAAAGTATTTGCACTTAAATGCACACATTCACATTCAACCACGCATAAATAAACACACACAAACATCCACATACACGTACAAAGGATAGCCACAATACTCAAATTCATTGCAAAAAAAAGAACAAGAAAAATCTGAAGGGGGTGCTTATTGGAAAATATTTTAAAATATTCAAACCCCAAAAACATAGAGGGTATGTAGCAAACGACCATGAAACGCATCATTTGTGGTAAAGCTTAACAGCAAATAAAAATAAAACTGAAAACCCGAATGGAAAATGAAAAAATGTATATAAATATTTGCCAAGTTCCATATGAAGAAACAGAAAAAAATAAAATAAAATTCTGTCGAATGGCAAACGTGTGGGATGTACAATCTGCAATGGTAACATGCATATGGGGGACACAAAGTAACCAAGACAATCAAATAAGGCAAACATTTTGGTCGGACCGAATTTTTAATAACCACCTACATTTATCAAATTTCCTTTAAAATCCCGCTTGTCGTTGTACACCATCAAAAAAAAAAATCGCTTCTGTAACATATACCCCAAACACATTTTGCTTCAAACATATATATTTTTTGCAGGATTGGTCCAAACAAAATATTGTTTGTATTATTCAAACATATTATGTTCATCCTTAGGTCATACAATGGTAGTAAAAAATATTAATGAAATTTTCTTTGCGTGGATATATTTTTAAGGCGCCAATTGGTTACTTCGATTATTTTACTTGCAGCATTCTCTCTAGGTCTCTCTTTCTAACCACATATATGTTTATAGGCTATTTCCAAATTAATATATGTTTGCATCTAAGCATATTATATTTACAAACATTTTATGTCCCAAACATAATATTTTCTAACATATTAACATATATGTCCCAAACATGTTATGCTAGTTTATTAACATTATATGCTTGCACTTAAAAAAATTGTGTTAAAAAATTTGAGTTCCAAACATATAATCTTTGCACCCAAACATATGAAAAACAGTCTTTTACGTCCGTGTAGGTTCTTTGATAATGTATTGAAGTTTAGGTGGATTTGATGGGATATACTCCACAAGAGATCTCATCAAATGGTACGTACGGTCCCCCAAAATATATTTAAAGTTTTTGCATATGGTGACAACATCAGGTTCTGCATTTATTAAAACAATTTTTCTTTGAGTTTTATAGGAATATGAATAGGAACTTCCCGTGTAAAAGTGCAAAAAAACTCCGATGAAAACGTGCGCTTCATACGATTTCATTTTGTAGATGTTTGCCTCTACAATTGGACAAATTTCACGTATTTGAACATACATCCAGATTCGCAATTTCAAGACAATCGGATACAAAGTGCGGTGTCCCATGAAATCAAACTGGGAGATCGGTCTATATGGGGGCTTTACCAAATTCGACATTTCAGACAAATGTCCGAAAAATTGCAGTTTCTAGTCCCCCATGCAAACAAAGGAGGAGTTCGATCAATATGGGGGCTATATTACACCATGGCCCGATACACATCATATTCACTACACCTATTTATGGCCCTAAAATACCTCTAGATTTCCAACTTCAGGCAAATCGAATAAAAATTGCCGTGTCCAGAACACGGCTGCCACTCGTGCCAAAAATAATCTTCCAAAATTTGAAGAAGACTTTACCAAAAATCTACCAAATTAAAAAATCTTATTTTTTATCAAAATTTGTATTGACAAAATTTTTTTTCTCCACAAAATTGTGTCCAAATTTTATTCTTCTAGAAAATTTTTGTCCAAATTTTATTTCTCTAGATAAGTTTAACAAAATTTTAACCTTTAGAAAATTTTGCCAAAATTTTATTTATCTGGAAAATTTTTAAAAAATTGTATTTCTATAAAAAATTTTGCGAAAATTTCAATTCTATAGAAAATTGTACCAAAATTTGATTTCTATATGGGATTTTTTCAAAATTTTATTTCTATAGAAAATTTTGCCAAAATTTTATTTCTATAGAAAATTTTGCCAACATTTTATTTCTATAGAAAATTTTGCCAACATATTATTTCTATAGAAAATTTTGCCAACATTTGATTTCTATAGAAAATTTTGCCAAAATTTTATTTCTATAGAAAATTTCGCCAAAATTTTATTTCTATACCAGATTTTGTCAAAATGTTATTACTATAGGAGATTTTCTCACAATTTTATTTCTATAGAAAATTTTGGCAAAATTTTATTTCTATAGAAAATTTTGCCACATTTTTATTTCTATAGAAAATTTTACCAACATTTTATTTATCTGGAAAATTTTTAAAATATTTTATTTCTATAAGAAATTTTGCCAAAATTTCAATTCTATAGAAAATTGTACCAAAATTTGATTTCTATATGGGATTTTCTCAAAATTTTATTTCTATAAAAAAATTTGCCAAAATGTTATTTCTATAGAAATTTTGCCAAAATTTTATTTCTATAGAAAATTTTGCCAAAATTTTATTTCTATAGAAAATTTTGCCAAAATTTTATTTCTATAGAAAATTTTGCCAAAATTTTATTTCTATAAAAAATTTTGCCAAAATTGTATTTCTATAGATACTTTTGTCAAAATTTTATTTCTATAGAAAATTTTGCCAACATTTTATTTCTATAGAAAATTTTGTCAAAATTTTATTTCTATAGAAAATTTTGCCAACATTTTATTTCTATAGAAAATTTTGCCAACATTTTATTTTTTTAGAAAATTTTGCCAACATTTTATTTCTATAGAAAATTTTGTCAAAATTTTATTTCTATAGAAAATTTTGCCAAAATTTTATTTCTATAGAAAATTTTGCCAAAATATTATTTCTATAGAAAATTTTGCCAAAATTTTATTTCTATAGAAAATTTTGCCAATATTGTATTTCTATAGAAAATTTTGCCAAAATTGTACTTCTATAGACAATTTTGTCAAAATTTTATTTCTATAGAAAATTTTGCCAAAATTTTATTTCTATAGAAAATTTTGCCAAAATTTTATTTCTATAGAAAATTTTGCGAACATTTTATTTCTATAAAAAATTTTGTCAAAATTTTACTTCTATAGAAAATTTTGCCAAAATTTTATTTCTATAGAAAATTTTGTCAAAATTTTATTTCTATAGAAAATTTTGCCAAAATTTTATTTCTATAGAAATTTTTACCAAAACTTTATTTTTGTAGAAAATTTTACCAAAAATTTTATTTTTGCCAAAATTATAGAAATATAAAAAATTTGTCAAAATTTTATTTCTATAGAAAACTCTCACAAAATTTTATTTCTATATCATTCCTTTGAGTAACTCTAAGTTTAACAGGTCTATGGGAGATTTTCTCAAAATTTTATTTCTATAGAAAATTTTGCCAAAATTTTATTTCTATTCCAGATTTTGTCAAATTTTTTTTCTATAGAAAATTTTGCCAAAATTTTATTTCTATAGAAAATTTTGTCAATATTTTATTTCTATAGAAAATTTTGCCAACATTTTATTTCTATAAAAAATTTTGCCAAAATGTTATTTCTATAGAAAATTTTGCCAAAATTTTATTTCTACAGAATATTTTGCCAAAATTTTATTTCTATAGAAAATTTTGCCAAAATTTTATTTCTATACCAGATTTTGCCAAAATGTTAATATTATAGGAGATTTTCTCACAATTTTATTTCTATAGAAAATTTTGGCAAAATTTTACTTCTATAGAAAATTTTGCCAACATTTTTTTTCTATAGAAAATTTTCCCAAAATTATATTTCTATACACAATTTTGTCAAAATTTTATTTCTATAGAAAATTTTGTCAAAATTTTACTTCTAAAGAAAATTTTACCAAAATTTTATTTTTTATAATATTTGGCATACATTTTATTTTTGTCAAAATTATAGAAATATAAAAACGTTGTCAAAATTTAATTTCTATAGAAAACTCTATACTCTATGGTGGATGCTATACCAAAACATGGACCAATACACACCACCCAAAAAATGAAGTCTAGAGATCGGTTTCATTTTTGGGAGCCAATTGAACTATGAAACTATACACAATTTGTTATGTCTGAACAGCATTGCATCGCTCCAGATTTTGTCTTTGTGTGGTCAGCCTTTGGCTGGGGTTTAAGACTTTTTCCTATGAACTGATTCCAAATTGGGATAATGCGATTCCAAAGATGTTCGACTCAGTAACCAATATTTTAATTTTTTCTTAGGTTGTGAACATCTCTCTTATCAATGAGTGCTGCCCGATTCTATTAACAAGGGACCTTTATCATATAGCCGAGTCCGAAATGTGTTTTAAAATGGAGAGCCCCATATGCCTTTGACTCATATCCTGTCTCCTTTAGTACTCACATTCACTCATATCCGTATATATGCTCACACACACATTCATTGTAACACCACATCCCCAACAATTTGCAACAAATGAACCAAAATCAAATGGATGATAAAATTTCTCAACATTTACCAAGAAATTTTGTTGATAAAAAGAAAAGAACAACCGAAATAAAAACCACACCAAAATTGGATTTCGAAACTGGGAATGTACGTAAGAGCTAGTGTGAAATGCGATAACTTCCATTTGATGTGCAAATATGAGATATTTAAATAATGCGACATTTCTTCTTTTTTTGAACATTTCGTAGAAAGTTTCCATGGAATAGTGAAAGGAGAGACATTTAAAGTGCTATATTCCTTCGTAGTTTTAATGAAATCAAAATTTCAGTATTATTGGCTCCATACAGAAAAAAATGCAACTTAATTTTCTAATTAAAATTTTAATTGAATTAAAAAAAATCCAACGAAATGAATTGATTCGCCAATTTTTATAATCCAATTTTGACAAAATTTTCTATAAGCATAAAATTTTTACAAAATTTTCTATAGGAATAAAAATTTTTCAAAATTTTCTATAGGAATAAAATTCTCACAACATTTTCTATAAAAATTAAATTTTGACGAAAATTTAATATAGAAATAAAATTTTCTATAGAAAGAAAATTTTGACAAAATTTTTTATAGAAAGAAAATTTTGAGAAAATTTTCTAAAGAAAAACAAGTATATACGGCCGTAAGTTCGGCCAGGCCGAATCTTATGTACCCTCCACTATGGATTGCGTAGAAACTTCTACGAAAGACTGTCATCCACAATCGAAGTACTTGGGTTGTGGTATCTTAAAACTGGTTATTAATGACCATATACTAGCATAATGTACCAAATTTCAACTCACTCGGATGAAATTTGCTCCTCCAAAAGGCTCCAAAACCAAATCTCGAGATCGGTTTATATGGGGCTATATATGATTATGGACTGATATGGACCACTTTTGGCATGGTTGTTAAATATCATATACGATCACCACGTACCAAATTTCAAGCAGATCGGATGAATTTTGCTTCTCCAAAAGGCACCGGAGGTCAAATCTGGAATCGGTTTATATGGGAGCTATATATAATTATGGGCTAATAGGAATGAATTCCTGCATGGTTGTTGGATACCATATACTAACATAACGTACTAAATTTCAACCGAATGGGACGAATTTTGCTCTTCCAAGGGGCTCTGGAGGTCAAATCTGGGGATCGGTTTATATGGGGCCTATATATGATTATGGACCGATTTAGACCAATTTTTGCATGGGAGTTTGAGGCCATATATTAATACAACGTACCAAATTTCAGCCGGATCGGATGAAATTTGCTTCTCTTAGAGGCCTCGCAAGCCAAATCTGGGGATAGGTTTATATGGGGGCTATATATAATTATGGACCTATGTGGACCAATTTTTGCATGGTTGTTAGAGACCATATACTAACACCATGTACCAAATTTCAGCCGGATCGGATGAAATTTGCTTCTCTTAGAGGCCTCGCAAGCCAAATCGGGGGATCGGTTTATATGGGGGCTATGTATAATTATGGATCGATGTGGACCAATTTTTGCATGGTTGTTAGAGATCATATACTAACACCATGTACCAAATTTCAACCGGATCGGATGAAATTTGCTTCTCTTAGAGGCCTCGCAAGCCAAAGTTGGGGGTCCGTTTATATGGGGGCTATACGTAAAAGTGGACCGATATGGCCCATTTTCAATACCATCCGACCTACATCGATAACAACTACTTGTGCCTAGTTTCAAGTCGATAGCTTGTTTCGTTCGGAAGTTAGCGTGATTTCAACAGACGGACGGACGGACGGACATGCTCAGATCGACTCAGAATTTCACCGCGACCCAGAATATATATACATTATGGGGTCTTAGAGCAATATTTCGATGTGTTACAAATGGAATGACAAAGTTAATATACCCCCCATCCTATGGTGGAGGGCATACAAAAATTTGAGAAAATTTTCTATGAAAATAAAGTTTTAATAAAATTTTGACAAAGTTTTCTATAGAAATAAAATGTTGACATACTTTTCCATAGAAAAAACTTTTAACGTTCTTTTCCATAGAAATAAAATATTAATAAAATTTTCTATAAAAATTAAATTTTTACAAAATTTTCTATAAAATTTAAATTTTTACAAAATTTTCTATAGAAATAAAATGTTGAGAAAATTTTCTATGTTAATAAAGTTTACATAAAATTTTGACATACTTTTCCATAGAAATAAAATTTAGCTAAAATTTTCTATAAAATAAAATTTTGAAAAAAATTTCTATAGAAATAACATTTTGACAAAATTTTAAGAAAATAGAAATAACATTTTGACAAAATTTTAAGAAAATAGAAATAACATTTTGACAAAATTTTCTGCAGATATAAAATTTTGACAAAATTTTCTATAGGAATAAAAGTTTTACAATATTTTCTATAGAAATAAAATGTTGAAAAAATTATCTATAGCAATAAAATGTTGACAAAATTTTCTATAGCAATAAAGTTTTGACATACATTTCCATAGAAATAAAATTTGTACAAAACTTTCTATAAAAATAAAATTTTGACAAAATTTTCTATAAAAATAAAAATTTTACAAAAATTTCTATGGAAATGAAATGTAGTTCATTGTTGGGTTTAATGAACTGCCTGAATTTATTCTGATAATTGGTTGATAGTTTTTCTGCAAGTAGGGGATGCTGATGAGGAATGTGGTAATTCCGAAACGTGCGTCCATCCCTTATTTTCCTCTGTTGGTTAAGCCATACTTGTAGTTTAGTCAATGTATGGTTTTAAGCTGTAATAAAAAACAACAACAAATAAAATATTGACAAAATTTTTTATAGAAATAAACTTATTTATTTATTTATTTATTTATTTATTGTTTATTTTAATCATACAGTAAGAAATAAAATTTTGCCAACATTTTCTACAGAAATAAAATTCTTACAAAATTTTCGATAGAAATAGAATTTTGACGAAAATTTTTTATAGAAATAAAACTTTGACAAAATTTTCTATGGAAGAAAATTTTGACAAAATATTGTAAAAAATAAAGTTTTGACAAAATATTTTAAGAAATAAAATTTTGACAAAGTTTTTTTAGAAATAAAATTTTGACAAAATTTTCTATAGAAATAAAATTTTGACAAAATAGAAATAAAATTTTGACAATGTTTTCTGTAGATATAAAATGTTGACATACTTTTCCGTATAAAAAAAAAAAAATTACATTCTTTTCCATAGAAATGAGATTTTGACAAAATTTTCTATAGAAAAATTTTGATAAAATTTTCTATAAAAATAAAATTTTGACAAAAATTTCTATAGAAATAAAATTTTGACAAAATTTACTATAGAAATAAAATTTTTAAAAAATTTTCTATAGAAATAAAATTTTGACAACATTTTCTATAGAAATAAAATTTTGACAAAAATTTTCTATAGAAATAAAATTTTGACAAAGTTTTCTATAGAAATAAAATTTTGAAAAAATTTTCTATTGAAATGAAGTGTTGACAAAATTTTCTATAGAAATACAATTTTGAAAAAATATTTTTTACAGAAATAAAATTTTGACAAAATTTTCTATAAAAATAAAATGTTGACGAAAATTTTCTATAGAAATGCAATTTTGACGAAAATTTTCTATAGAAATAAAATTTAGCCAAAATATCTACAAAATAAAAATTTGACAAAATTTTCTATAGAAATACAATTTTGACAAAATTTTCTATAAAAATAAAATTTTGACGAAAATTTTCTATAGAAATAAATTTTAGTCAAAATTTCTACAAAATAAAATTTTGACAAAATTTTCTATAAAAATAAAATTTTGAGAAAAATTTCTATAGAAAAAAAATTTGACAACATTTACAATGTCAACAACATTTTCTTTAGAAATAAACTATTAAAAAATTTAACAAAATAATTTTTTTGGTTTGAAAATAATTGCTTCAAATAAAATCCGACTTTATTATACCCTTCGCCCCTATGTAGGCCAAAATTTGTGTTACCATCTCAACTGCTTCACATTTGCTGGAAGCTATATAACATAAAGGATACACATTTTTTACTTCTACAAAATCTCTAGAATTAAAATTTAAATTGGCTAACGCTATCCAGTTAATTGGAGGAAACTTCCATTGAAAATGGGTCTAAAATGTGTAACAGTCTACCATATTTCCTCAACTGTGGTGTACGTATATATGGGATCTATATATAATCTGAACCGATTTTGACTAAATTTGACATGTATAGTTAGAATAATAATTCTGCTATCTATGCGAAATTTCACGTAAATGGCAGTATAATTTTGGCCCCCCTGGTCATATGAGTGCAAATCGGACGGAAGATATGGGAGCCATATCTAAATCTGAACCGATTTCAACTTAATTTGGTACAATTACCGATACTACTAAACGTACTCCTTGTGCGAAATTTGAAATAAATTACGGCAAAACCCTGGATTTTGAGGCCATAAGTTCAAATCGGACGAAAGATATATATGGGAGCTATATCTAAATCTGAATCGATTTTGACCATATTTGGCACATACAATAGTATCGTTAAAAGTACCGCTTGTGCAAAATTTGAAGTAAGTCAGGGCTAAACTCTGGCTTATGAGACCATATAAGTCCAAATCGGGCGAAAGATATATTATAACAAAATTTGACACACTTAACGATACTATTAAACGTACCTCTTGCGCAATATTTAAAGCAAATCACGGCAAAACCCTGGCTTTTGTGGCCATATAAGTTCAAATCGGACGAAAGATATATATGGGAGCTATATCTAAATTAGAACCGATTTCAATCAAATTTACCAAGCATTGGTAGAATGTCAATTCTACCCTTTGTGCAAAATTTCACGAAGATCGGTAATAAACTTTGGCCTCTGTGGTCATATGAGTCTAAATCGGACGAAAGATATATATGGGAGCTATATCTAAATCTTAACCGATTTGACTGATATTTCGCAAGATTTTCGAGATTCATAAAATATTTGGATGTACGGTATTTCAAGAAAATCGGTTGATAAACACGCTAACTATGACCAAATCGGGGATAAGTATATATGGCAGCTATATCTAAATCTGAACCGATTTTTTCCAAAACCAATAGCGATTGTCTCTGTCCCAAGAAACGGCCCTATGCCAAATTTGAGGACAATCGGACTTAAATTGCGAGCTGTACTTTGTGCCCAAAATTACATATACAGACAGACGGACGGACAGACAGACTGACGGACATCGCTAAATCGACTCAGAATTTAATTCTAAGCCGATCGGTATACTAAAAGATGGGTCTATTACCACTATTACATTGCGTTACATACAAATGCACAAACTTATTATACCCTTACCACAGTAGTGGTGTAGGGTATAATACATTGACTTTAACCAAAATCAATTCAATTTTTAATCGATCAAATATATTTTTGATTTCTAATTAATTCTGTGATTAATTTCTTTCTGTGTAGTTTAAATTTCTAAATGTGTAATATATTTTATCTCAGGTCTAATCCCACTGCATGACTTTGGCTGCTTATATTCATTAACTCATATTCATAATTTCTATGTGGCATATTCATATCTATGGCAAGCAATTAATTGCTACTTAACAAAGCAAATAAGATTTTATCAAATGCAAATATGCGTATAAGCATCTTCATTACGGAGTATTTCACTGCAGCCATGTTCATATACAGTAGGTAACGGATATAAGCACATCTCATATAAGAAAAATATGCATATAAGAAAGTAAGTAAAAACACCATACTTAGGTTTTCTTATGAACTTTAATTGCCTATAAGAAAAAAGCGCATATAAGAAACATAAAGTTTTTATTTTTTTTTTTTTTTGAGTTTTTATATTCGTTACCTACTGTACAACTACTTACTACTGCGAAACTTATACATGCCCTCACCACTAGCTCGTTTGTTCTCTTGCACTCTTAATATTTATAAGACCCAGGCATAAGAAGATGGCCATAACTTGGTATTGTTGCATCATTCTTATCATGAACTCCAAAATGCAATAGCAATGCCAACCACATTGCACACTTTTGTATACCCCCCATTATGAAATCTAAATGGGGTGTAAACTGTTAAGCTTTTGCATCATATTGTGCGTATGTGTGTGAGAGAGAATGAGTGTGCGAGTGATTTACTTTAAGTTTGGCCAATAATAATTCTCTGAGTGCACACACAAAATCGTTTGTTAGAATAACAGAATAATCTCTCTCAGCTAAGAGGGGTCACTTATTGCCACCCACTTGTAGATAGAATGCTTGGAAAAGAGCATTTAAGATGATGATATAAGAAGATGCCAAACTTTGCATACTCATTATACCGACAGAATAAAATTGAGTGTCCCGATATTGAATTCTTTAGAGTTAAAATACCCCCTTTGATGGAATGCAACTTGCGAAAACCACTTTTTTGCAATCGCAGTTTGGTGGAGAGCAAACTCATCGATATGATAATCTTATTTAATGTTAAAGCCCAGATGTTTTTTTGAAAGATTATAAGTTTTTGTCAGTATCAATGTATGGAGTTTGTAAGTGTATAAAGAAGGAAATAATGCAAATGTTCGAAAAAGTGGAGATGTTAACTTTATTTTCGTCAGTTATTTTATATGCATCCCAATAAACGTAAATCGTTCGATTTCTTAAAAAAAAAAAACAAAAACAAAATTTATCGCAAATGTAAAAAAAAACAATGCGAGATCTATCATGTGAAGAATAAAGAAAAAGGCGGACGTACTTCTAATTATAGCTCGATGAAAGAATTGATAATGAGACCCAAACTTATGGAATGTATATTGATGAAAATAATTGTAAGTTGTTATAGCTCTATATGGACTAAAATAACCGATAGAGTATATAGATATACGGAGTTGCCGCAGTTGGTAGAATTCTATCAAAAATGGTAGATTTTTTACTGTTTGGTGGATTGGTAGAATTCTTCATGTTTTGGTAGATTTTGCAAAATATTTATCTCCAACTAAGGGGTACAACATTTTCTATAAAAATAAATTTGTGACATATTTTGCTATAAAAATAAAATATTGACAAAATCTAGTATAAAAATAAAATTTCAACAAAATGTTTCTATAAAAATAAAATTTTGACAAAGTTTTCTATAAAAATAAAATTTTGACAAAATTTTCTATAGAAACTGCATTTTCACAAAATTTTGTATACAAATAAAATTTAAACAACATTTTGTATAAAAATAAAATTTTGACAAAGTTTTCAAAAAAAAAATTTACAAAGTTTTCTATAAAAATAAAATTTCCTACAAAAATAAAATTTTGACAAAATTTTATATAAAAATAAAATTTTGACAAAATTTTATATAAAAATAAAATTTTGACAAAATTTTCTATACAAAATGCATTTTCACAAAATTTTGTATACAAATAAAATTTATACAAAATTTTGTATAAAAATAAAATTTTGACAAAATCTTCTATAAAAATACAATTTTGACAAAATTTTCTATAACAATAAAATTTTATGTTTAGTTTTCTTAGTTGACCTTTGGAATTTTATAATTATTGGGAATTTTCGTTTGGCTTGAGATCATTATAAAAAAAAATTTTTTTGTATAGAAATAAAATTTTTACAAAATTTTCTATAGAAATAAAATTTTGACAAAATTTTCTATAGAAATAAAGTTTTGACAGTATTTGCTATAGAAATAAAATTTGGCAAAATTTTCTGTAGAAAAAATGTCAACTACATTTTCTAAAAAAATACAATTTTGACAAAATTTTCTATAGAAATATAACTTTGACAAAATTCTCTATAGAAATAAAATTTTGACAATATTTTCTATAGATATAAAATTTTAACAAAATTTTCTATAGAAATATTTTTTTTGTCAAATGTATTTGGGCAAAGTCCTATAGACTGCAAGATGGTTATGGACGCGGCCGAAATAAAAAAAAATAAAAAAATAAAAAATAAAAATAAAAAAAACAACAACAACAACAACAATGATTAAAGAACAAAAACCAACAATAACAAAACAAAACGAATGAAAGAAAGAAGAGGAAGCACGCTCAAAATAAAACCCAGTCAACTTCATTCAAATCGATGATTTGATGGTGGCAAAGGAAAAGAGAGATGTTTGTACGAATTTATTTCGGGAAAAACCTGCTATCAACTTAAAACCTTTTTTTCGGAGGGCTCAAGTGTGGTTTATTGTTGGGTTTAATAAACTGCCTGAATTTATTCTGATAATTGGTTGATAGTTTTGCTGCAAGTAGAGGATGCTGATGAGGAATGTGGTAATTTCGAAACGTGCGTCCATCCAACCATCTTGCAGTCTATAGGGCTTTGCCCAAATAAATTTGACAAACATTCTTTTCCTCTGTTGGTTAAGCTACACTTGTAGTTTAATCAATGTATGGTTTTAAGCTGAAATAAAAAAAAACAACAACAAAGAAATAAAATTTTGACAAAATTTTCTATTGAAATAAAATTTTTACAAAATTTTCTATAGAAATAAAATTTTGACAAAATTTTCTATAGAAATAACATTTAGGCAAAATTTCTACAGAAATAAAATTTTGAAAAAAATTTTCTATAGAAATAAAATTTTGACAAAATTTTCTATAGAAATAACATTTTGACAAAATTTCCTATAGAAAGAAAATTTTGACAAAATTTTCGATAGAAATAAAGTTTTGACAAAATTTTCTATAGAAATAAAATTTTGACAAAAATTTCTATAGAAATAAAATTTTGACAAAAATTCTATAGAAATCAAATTTTGACAAATTTTTCTATAGAAATAAAATTTTGATAAAATTTTGACAAAATTGTCTATAGAAATAATATTTTGACAAAACTTTCTATAGAAATAAAATTTTGACAAAATTTTCTATAGAAATAAAATTTTGACAAAATTTTCTATAGACGTACAATTTTGACAAAATTTTCTATAGAAATAAAATTTTGACAAAATTTTCTATAGAAATAAAATTTTGACAAAATTTTCTATAGAATTAAAATTTTGACAAATTGTTCTACAGTTTGGGCTCCGTGAGGAGCCCAAGAGAAAAATTCATTACAAAAAAAAAATTCATTACAAAAAATTCTAATTTGAATTCATCCCAGTTCCTTTTAATATAAAATAATTGTATTTTTTCACATGAAAAATGTTTGGAGAACGTAATGGGTAATCATGTGGTAAAAAAAGGGCACCTCATTTTTTGATATGTGGTGGAGGGGCCGATTTGGGTGAAATTTCCAAGAAAGGTTGGGGATGATGTCCAGACAAAAGACCCTCTACTTTATTTTTCGATATTTGGTCGCGGAGGTGGATCACCACTTTATACGATTTTTGTTTAAGTTACAGTAAATAAAAACAAAAATTCTCTGATTTGCTTGAGATTTACAGAGAACACGCCATGAGGTTATGAATTTATTATGGGGTATCTGAATATTTTATATTTGGTCGGGAAGGGGGACCTCCCCCTTGCCCGACTTTTTGAAAATTCTCAGGGAAGGATAAAGGGGGCGTCTAGGCAAAGAACAGTTACTTTAGTTTTCAATATTTGGTCGAGGAGGGGGACTCCCTTTTGTCCCACGTTTTTTAAAGTGAAAAAACTAAAATTTGTCGACTTACTGAAGTTTTACAGAGAATTTGAGGGAGGTTATGAAATTTTTTATAAGTTATATGATTTTTTAATATTTGGTCGGGGAGACCTCCTTTCTCCTCAAGTACATACCGTGAAACAATTAAACTTTTCCAATTTACTTGAAATTTACAAAGGATGTGAGGTAGGTTATTTTACTATAATGGATATTTGATTTTGTGATATTCGGAAGGGAAGAGGGGCCTCCCCTTGCCCTGATATTTAAAAATTGGGCTTATAATTGGCTTAAGATTTTCTGGGACGTCTACATAATATACGCTATATCATTTTTCGATATTGGAACGTGGAGGGAGACCTCCTCTCAAGTTTACTTGAAATTTACAAAGGCCGAAATCAATATGGTGTACTTGATTTTTGGTTATGTGGACGGGAACCTTCTCCTTGCCCCACACTATGGAACTTGGAAAATTTACAGATTTTCTTGGAATTTGCAGAAAAAGTGACATCCCTTTACAAAAAATCTAACCAATTTCCAAGTTTTATTTATCGTATTCATTTGAATTATGATGGTAAAAATCTGCAGAAGGGCGTTATTTCATCAATTTAGGGCGTTATTTCATCATGCATGCTTACACGAGATGTTTAAAATTCCTCTAAAACTCAAATAAAAATGGTTATAAATGCAGAATCTTCCATAGATCCCTATGTAGACACTTTAAATTTAAATTCGGGAATTGTGTCATTGGAACCGATCTTCTTGAGGTTGTATATTTTTTTAAACCCAAATGATAAATATTTTATATATTTTCAAGTAACTCGTTACGACGAGAGGTTTTCAGAGGAAAATATTATATTTGATTCATGCTTGTGGATACCGATTCTTAAATTGTATATACTTGTTTCTTAACAAAATTGATAGAAAAAATTGTATTTTTCTTTAAACCGACGACAATATACAATTTTAGTGCAAAATTCAATTATACCATGTTTAAAAAGTTTAATTAATATTTATATAGCTCTTCATAATTTTTAAAAATATCCAAAATTTGTTTTGGCAATTTCAACAAAATGGGAAGAAATATTATTTGATTAATAGTAAATAAACCTATAAACTGTTCATTGTTGTTATTACAGAGTCAATAGAAACTAAACTTGCTAACTTACGAAATATGCCTTTTTGTTTTTGTTTTGGGGAAGAATGCAGCATCAATATCAATATAAACTATTTCTATATAAAGCACAAATTTATATTTCATATTATATACATTTCAATGTACTACCTTCACATACGAGTATGGTATATTCTAAAAAGCTAACCCAGTTACTACAATACAACGAAATATATGATGGTATTGATAGCTAACACAGATAAATCATCCTATATTGTAATAGATGTTGTCCTGGTAAAGGATTTTAATTGCTTTCAACCACACATACATACACAAACAAATATGTTCGCCCACACAAATACACACTCACATTCACACAAGTACGATATCGATGATTTGATATTTCATTTTATATTGTGTAGAGATTTTAATATGCAAACTTGTAAGCCAGAAAATATTCAAATATTCTGTTCATTTATAACTTTAGGAAAATAAATACGGGAATTTGTCGTTTAGCAACCATGCATTTTTATACACTGTGAAAAAACAAAAGCGTAGGTTTGCTTGGATACATTGAAATAGCGGCGCTATGAATATGAGCCCCATGAAAATTAACCCCAAATCCTAAATGATGCTGGACCATAAAACAAATTGTATGGGAAGCAAAAACACCGATTTTTTTTTTTTTGTAGTAACTTCATTTTGTTTTTTTGGGCTAGTTTGCATTTTTGGCATTCTGGGATTTGACTATGGTGGCAACTATGCACTTGTTGTTCTGTGGTTTTTGAGTGACAGGTCTTCTCCCGGAGTTTTTGGGTGATTGCCACGATACGAGTACTAAGTAACACATATTTAACTTATTTCTTAAAACTTCCATCTAAAAAGTAAAATCTGGAGATTGGTCTATGTGCAGGCTATACTAAAACATGGGTCGACATATATCATATTCGGCTGACCTATTTGTGGTCAGCCGGATTCCAGAAGTCCTAGAAATAAATTCGAGAATTATGTCTATATGGGGGCTATACCAAAACATGGACCAATACTCACCACCTCTTAATGTTCCTCAAATACCTCTAGAATCCCACTTTCAAACGAATTGGGTGAAAACTACGAATTCTAGAAGCCTAAGAAGTAAAATCGGGAGATCAGTCTATATAGGGGCTATACCAAAACATGGACCGATACGGACCATCTTCGACACACCTTTTTATGGTCCTAAAATACGTCTATATTTCTAAATTCCGGCAAATTGGATACGGATTCTAGAAGCCCAAGAAATAGAGTCGGGAGATCGGTCTATATGGGGGCTACACCAAAATATGGACCAATAGGCAACATTTGCGACACACCTATTTGCGATCTTAAAATACCTGTAAATTTTCAATTTCAAGCAAATCGTCTAGAAAATATAGTCTCTAGACGCCCAAAAAGTAAAATCGAGAGATCGGTCTATGTAGGGGTTATACCAAACAAGTAAGGAAAGTCTAAAGTCGGGCGGGGCCGACTATATTATACCCTGCACCACTTTGTAGATCTAAATTTTCGATACCATATCACATCCGTCAAATGTGTTGGGGGCTATATATAAAGGTTTGTCCCAAATACATACATTTAAATATCACTCGATTTGGACAGAGTTTGATAGACTTTTACAAAATCTATAGACTCAAAATTTAAGTCGCCTAATGCACTAGGGTGGAACACAATGTTAGTAAAAAACAAGTATATTGGGCCGTCAGTTCGGCCAGGCCGAATCTTATGTACCCTCCACCATGGATTGCGTAGTAACTTCTACGAAAGCCTGTCATCCACAATCGAATTACTTGGGTTGTGGTATCTTAAAACTTCTTAACAACGTTTTCTAAATTGTGAGTTAGTCCATACGTGGTATATATTAGACAAAAAAGTTATGTATAGTTAAGTCTACAAATAATTACGAATCGATATTTTTTTTTTTTTTTTTTTTTTTTTTTTTTTTTATTTATTAAGTCTATAGATACAAAATCCTTACAGACTAATATGTACAAACAAAGATAAAGATAACTACTGGTTTAAGTGTAAAATAATATTGACTTTTTGTACGTAGAGAGCCATAATTGAAATATGGGGATCGCTTATATGGGGGCTATATACAATTATGAACTTGATATGGACCAATTTTTGTGTGATTGGGGATCGATTTATCTGAGGGCTATATATAACTATTGACCGATATGGACCTAGTTAGGCATGGTTTTTAACGGCAATATACCAGCACAGTGTACCAAATTTCAACTGAATCGGATGAAATTTGCTCCTCTAAGAGGCTCCAAAAATCTCGGGATCGGTTTATATGGGGGCTATATATGATTATGGACTGATATGGACCACTTTTGGCATGGTTGTTATATATCATATACTACCACCACGTACCAAATTTCAACCAGATCGGATGAATTTTGCTCTTCCAAGGGGCTCCTTAGATCAAATCTGCGGATCGGTTTATATGAGGCCTGTATATAATTATGGACCGATTTCGACCAATTTTTGCATGGGTGTTTGAGGCCATATATTAACATCACGTACCAAATTTCAACTGAATCAGATGAATTTTGGTCTTCCAAGAGGCTCTGGAGGTCAAATCTGGTGATCGGTTTATATGGGTTCTATATATAATTATGGACCGATGTGGACCAATGTTTGCATTGTCATTAGAGACCATATACTAACACCATGTACCAAATTTCAGGTCGATCGGATGAAATTTGCTTCTCTTAGAGGAATCGCAAGCCAAATTTGGGGGTCCGTTTATATGGGGGCTATACGTAAAAGTGGACCGATATGGCCCATTTGCAATACCATCCGACCTACATCAATAACAACTACTTGTGCCAAGTTTCAAGTCGGTAGATTGTTTCGTTTGGAAGTTAGCGTGATTTCAACAGACGCATGGACGGACGGACATGCTCAGATCGACTGAGAATTTCACCACCACCCAGAATATATATATACTTTATGCACTGAAAAAAATATTGACCTGATATGGAAGATTATGCAACTTAAATTTTAGGACTCGAAATTTACGCAATGCTAAGGACAAAATTCTTTAAAATAATGACATTTTAATTAAAAGAAAGTTTAAAATCCTTGTATCAAAAAATTTTTTCATTAAATTTAGGACACAAATCTTGAAATTTTGCGCCCCTCTGTGAAGTTGTAGATCTGTGAAACAAGGCAAATGTACCTTAAAATAAAGAAAAACATTTTTAATTTAAAGAAATCATCTTTAACTCAACTGACATATTGAATTTTTAAATTTAAGATAAAAACGCTTCAAATATAGGCTAAGATTTATTTTAAGAATTTTCATCTTTGTTTTAAAGTTTTTTTAGCATTAAGAAAACAGGTTTTACTTTGAAGTACTTGGCATAATTTGGATTTTGAAACTGGCATTTTTTTATACATGAATACCTTTACTAATATATCGCAAACAGAAAATAAAAATTCGATGAATTAGATCTGTATCCAATTTTAATTTTTATCGATCCTAGATTTAAAGCCAGGGAAGTCCGTAAAATATGTCTTTATTTTAAAGAAGGCGCATCTTTGGCTCGGAATCAATACCAAAATCCTTAAAGGAAGGTCAAAATCTTTGGATCCAAGTAAACTTTTTTTTGAGTGTAGCACGAAAGTGGTCAGTTACCAAATTTGGCATTCTCCGATGAGAAGCCATTCCAAAGTGAACAGTTTTTGAACAGACGAGAGGTCACGTTAAAATGTACACCTTCGATTGTGCACCCGAAATCAAGCGCCGCCGATGGTAATGGGCCACTGTAACGGTCAATGAGTCAAAATAAATTGCGAAAATTATCATGAAAGTGTCTTAAAGACAATCCCAGCAGAAAAAATCGTCGCCAAAAAAGTAGTGAAAATGTTCTTTTCGGATCCGGAAGTGATGCAAAATTGGCGCAGAAGCGATGAATTTAACATGGGGTTGTCATAGGATGGATGTCCACCATTTCAACAGCCGCTGAATTCGCATCACTTCTTAAGGTGTGAGGCGAATTCAGTGTTTTGGATGTGAATTAAGAAATTTTTTGATATTTTGACAAATAAATAATTTTTTTTAATTGTTTTATGATTTTTTATACTTTTAATGCTTGTCTGGAACGTTTGTCATCAAATATTTTCAAAAATTCGCAATTTTTCTAGAAAGGATTTAGCATTTTTTTCGGCAAAATTTAAATAATTTGCATTATTTTATTAATTTATTAATTATTAAATCTTTTTTACCCATTTGAAACAATTAAATTTTAAATTTCCCATTCAAAATATGAAAAAAGCGAGTTATAAAAAATTGACTCAAATGAACTTCCTGTGCAGTTAAAATAAAGGACATCTTTGGGAGGACATTTTTGGAAGTGCTTTTAAAGTTGTGCCCTAAGAAGAACTTCGAAATTTTTTTGCTGGGTATTTTTTTACCAATCACCTGATTTTACTTTCTCTATACCGGAATTGTCATGCAATTTTGAATCCACTATTTTTTTTAAATCTGCAAAGACACATTCAGTATCGAACAAAGAAATTAAAAAGTTTAATATTGTGAAATTTCATATTCTAGAATTGAACCCCATCTAGTTTCCCAGTGTATAGTTTTACAATTTGCATTTTAATGCAGATATATGCATGCATAGTTAGATAAGAGCGTATCATTAGTTTGCTTTCAACAGGCATATCATTTTTATTGAATCTCTGCTAAAATGCAAATAGCAAAGCCATAGCATGCATTGAGTGAAAGTTCAATATTTTGTGGAAAACTAAAATTATTTACAATAATCTTGGTTATAGTTTTCAAAAGTTTTATCACCTGCCATAATAAATGGTCATGGAGAGTTTAAAATGCACTTAAAGTTCACATTAAAAGTTCTCGATGTATCCTTATACGGTTTTATGTGTGTAAAACTAACATTTATAGAGAAAGGCCTTCTCATAAAATATTGTCAATATTATTAAGTTTTGTTGGACAAACAAGTTTAGGGCCATGGAAGCTTTGCCAAATGGATTCATATTTAGATGATTTCATTATATTAGCATAAATCTCAAAATTATCAAGAATAGTAAATATTACCTATATAAGGAATGGCTTTCGATAAGTCGTTTATATATTGGCCCAAACCTATTCGCATTAGAAGTCACCATGGTGTATTGCTTTCAATGTGAAGTGTACAGAATATCTAACAATTCTTCACTTCATATACTGTTCCGGATTCCATACCCGACAGGTTGGTAAAGAGATAATTTATATGTAATAATTGCAAAGAAACGCAACACTGTCCATATCAACTTAATTTCGTTCGTATATACAGGGTGTTCGACAACTGACAGATATTTCTGTGACTTTATTTACTTTATAGTTTACAATCTGACAAAAATCATTTTGATTTACTACATATAGAAATAATAAAGTTATTCATGATGGAATTTAAGCGTGATAGCATGATTGAAAGTTAAAGTCCTGCATTATTCCAGTACCATTGCTCATTATCGTGATCAGAGTAGCCAATTTGGTCCAAAAAAATTATTAATTTGTATACCCTGCGCCACACTGTGGAACAGGGTATTATAAGTTAGTGCATATGTTTGCAACACCCAGAAGGAGACGAGATAGACACAAGGTGTCTTTGGCAAAAATGCTCAGGGTAGGCTCTAGAGTCGATATAGCGATGTACGTCTGTCCGTCTGTCCGTGAACACATTTTTGTAATCAAAGTCTAGGTCGCAGTTTTAGTCCAATCGACTTCAAATTTGGCACAAGTACGTGTTTTGGCTCAGAATAGATCCCTATTGATTTTGGAAGAAATCGGTTCAGATTTAGATATAACTCTCATATATAGATTTCGCCCGATGTGCACTTATATGGCCCCAGAAGCCAGAGTTTTACCCTAATTTGCTTAAAATTTTGCACAAGAAGAACAATTAGTACTATAGTACTATAGGGAGCCACCGTGGTGCAATGGTTAGCATGTCCGCCTTGTATACACAAAGTCGTGGGTTCGATTCCTGCTTCGACCGAACACCAAAAAGTTTTTCAGCGGTGGATTATCCCACCTCAGTAATGCTGGTGACATTTCTGAGGGTTTCAAAACTTCTCTAAGTGGTTTCACTGCAATGTGGAACGCCGTTCGGACTCGGCTATACAAAGAAGGTCCCTTGCCACTGAGCTTAACATGGAATCGGGCAGCACTCATTGATAAGAGAGAAGTTCACCAATGTGGTATCACAATGGACTGAATAGTCTAAGTGAGCCTGATACATCGGGCTGGCACCTAACCTAACCTAACCTATATTCAAGTGTGCCAAATTTTATTGAAATCGGTTCAGATTTAGATATAGCTCCCATATATATCTTTCGCCCGATATGGACTAATACGGTCCCAGAAGCCAGAGTTATACCCCAATTTGGTTGAAATTTTGCACAGGGAGTAGAATTAACATTGTAGCTATGCGTGCCAAATTTGGTTGAAATCGGTTCAGATTTAGATATAGCTCTCATATATATATTTCGCCCGATTTACACTCATATGACCACAGAGACCAAATTTTTGCTCCGATTAATTTGAAATTTTGCACAGGTAGAAGAATTAGCATTGCAGCTATGTGTGCCAAATTTGGTTGAAATCGGTTCAGATTTAGATATATCTCCCATATATGGCTTTCGCCCGATTTACACTCATATGACCACAGAGGCCAATTTTTAACTCCGATTTAGTTGAAATTTTGCACAGGGAGTAGAATAGCATTGTTGCTATGCGTGCCAAATTTGGTTGAAATCGGTTCAGATTTAGTTGTAGCTCCCATATATATGTTATTCAGATTTCGACAAAAATGGTCAAAATACCAACATTTTCCTTGTAAAATCGCCATTGCTTAGTCGAAAAGTTGTAAAAATTAATCTAATTTTCCTAAACTTCTAATACATATATATCAAGCGATAAATCACATATAAACTTTTGCGAAGTTTCCTTAAAATTGCTTCAGATTTAAATGTTTCCCATATTTTTTACTAACATTGTGTTCCACCCTAGTGCATTAGCCGACTTAAATTTTGAGTATATAGATTTTGTAGAAGTCTATCAAATTCTGTCCAGATCGAGTGATATTTAAATGTATGTATTTGGGACAAACCTTTATATATAGCCCCCAACACATTTGACGGATGTGATATGGTATCGAAAATTTAGATCTATAAAGTCGTGCAGGGTATAATATAGTCGGCCCCGCCCGACTTTAGACTTTCCTTACTTGTTAAATTTGGTCCGATGGTCGGATCAAATGGAATTTGGTTGATTTTGGTCCATTTTCGTAAGATCGGTATTTTTTTTAATTTTCTATGGAAATAAAATTTTGCCAAATTTTCTGTAGAAATAAAATCTGGACAAAAATTTTTATGGAATTAAAATTTTAACAAAATTTTCTGTAGAAATAAAATTTTAACAAAATTTCCTATAGATATAAAATTTTGCCAAAATTTTGTACAGAAATAAACTTAAGAAAAAAGTTTGTATAGATACAAAGTTATGCAAAAATTTTGTACAGCAAGAAAATTTTGTAATATTTTTATATAGAAAAAAAAACTTTACGATAATTTTTTATAGAAATAAAATTTTGATATAATTTTCTATAGAAATAAAATTTTGCGATAATTTTCTATAGAAATAAATTTTTGGCAAAATGTTGTATAGAAATAAAATGTTGACAAAAATTTTCTATAAAAATACAATTTTGAAAAAATTTTCTGTAGAAATAAAATCTGGACAAAAATTTCTATTCAAATAAAATTTTAACAAAATAAAATGATTAATTTTTAAATAAAAAAAAATTATTAATTTTTAAATTTGGTCCGATGGTCGGATCAAATGGAATTTGGTTGGTTTTGGTCCATTGTCGAAAGATCCGTTTTTTTTTTTTTTGTTAATTTTCTATGGAAATAAAATTTTGACAACATTTTCTGTAGAAATAAAATCTGGACAAAAATTTTTATGGAAATAAAATTTTAACAAAATTTCCTATAGATATAAAATTTTGCCAAAACTTTGTACAGAAATAAACTTTAAAAAAAAGTTTGTATAGATACAAAATTATGCAAAAATTTTGTACAGCAAGAAAATTTTGTAATATTTTTATATAGAAAAAAAAAAACTTTACGATAATTTTTTATAGAAAAAACAAACTTTACGATAATTTTTTATAGAAATAAAATTTTGCGATAATTTTCTATAGAAATAAATTTTTGGCAAAATGTTCTATAGAAATAAAATGTTGACAAAATTTTCTATAGAAATAAAATTTTGACAATTTTCTATAAAAATACAATTTTGAAAAAATGTTCTGTAGAAATAAAATCTGGACAAAAATTTCTATTCAAATAAAATTTTAACAAAATATTCTATAGAAATAAAATTTTGTACAGAAATAAACTTAAAAAAAGTTTGTATAGATACTAAATTTTGTACATCAAGAAAATTTTGTTATATTTTTATATAGCAATAAAAATTTGCGATAATTTTCTATAGGAATAACATTTTGCGATAATTTGCTATAGAAATAAATTTTTGGCAAAATTGTATATAGAAATAAAATTGTGACAAAATTTTGAGAAGATAATCTAGTTTTCAGTTTTGTCATTGTAGTACCAATATATGTCTTTTTACATAAATTGGACTTGTCACCTTTAAATTTTATCTTATAAATTACATTGCTTTTATCGTCATTTTTTATTTTAGTTTTAGTTTTACTAAATAATCCATTTACTGTTTTCGTAGTTTTTAACGCGAGCTGATATTTGTTTTTGTCGTACAAATTAGACTTGCACAGTCTTTCCGAAACTTTTGCGATATTTTTTTATAGAAATAAATTTTTGCGATAATTTTCTATAGATATAAATTTTTGGCAAAATGTTCTATAAAAATTTTCTATAGAAATAAAATGTTGACAAAATTTTCTATAGAAATAAATTTTTGCACAATTTCCTATAGAAATAAAATTTTGGCTAAATTTTGACAAAATTATTTATAGAAACAAAATTTTGTCAAAATTTTCTATAGAAATAAAATGTTGACAAAATTTTCTATAGAAATACAATTTTGTACAGAATATATATAGAAATAAAAATTTGCGATAATTTTATATAGAAATAAAATTTTGCGATAATTTTCTATAGAAAAAAATTTTGGCAAAATTTTCTATAGAACAAAAATTTTGACAAAATTTTCTA